>NC_084620.1:2602980-2902980 GCF_033978795.1 Nerophis ophidion
GAATATTAAAAACAGCTCATAAGACATCACTTAACGCTGTTGGAAACTGTGTAGGTGATGCTGTTGCTATGGTTACTGGCTAGTTGTATTGCCAATCATCACAGAAAGTGGCACTTGTAGTAATCAGCATGGCCACAACGGGGCGCCCGAGGCCTAAATGTCACACTATAGTTAATTAGATTTGGCTGACCTTTGTTGTTGTTGTTCTCCTCATTATCCAATCACAAGTGTTTTGTTTGAATACCTTTACCTCCACATATTTTGGCATCATTTTGTGGTCTTAAGTCTATTTTTTTTATTATTTCATGAAGGAAACGTTTTTTTTGGTCATATGTAGTTGATAGAAACTTGAAAGGAGTGTGATATTTATCTCATGATGCTTAGTTGTTGTGCTTTTTCTAGAAGTGACTTTCTTCAGGCTCCTGGGTTGGTTAAAATGAACTTTTGGGGCACTGGTTCCACATTTAGTAGTGAAGTGAATTTGATTATATTTATATAGCGCTTTTCTCTAATGACTCAAATCACTTTTACATCCTGGAACCCAATATCTAAGTTACATGTAAACCAGTGTGGGTGGCACTGGGAGCAGGTGGGTAAAGTGTCTTGCTCAAGGACACAAAGGCAGTGACTACGATGGCGGAAGCGGGAATTGAACCTAGAACTCTCAAGTTGCTGGCACGGCTCATCAACTGGCACTCTACCAACTGTACTTGCACATGTAGTACAATATAGGAAATGCTGCAGAACTTACATATATATATATATATATATGTATATATGTGTGTGTATGTGTGTGTGTGTGTGAGTATATGTGTGTGTGTTTGTATGTGTATATATGTATGTATGTGTGTGTATATATATATACATATATATATATATATATACATTTCAGTGTTTCCTACAGGTCAGGCATCTATTTTTGGTGGTGTGGTCGGGTGGGGGGACATGGGTGGGGGTGGCAGCAGCGGTGGCGATGACCAAGAAGAACGCGGAGTTGGAATATAATTACAACACTTTATGTATATACATATTTATATAATATTTACATATTTATATAATATGTAACTACGAGCTCCATTCACAGACAGTCCCATTTTTTATGAGCGGTCAAAAGCCAAAAATAAAATAAGAAAATAAAATGTTATTAATTTTTTATTTTTTTAATTTTATATAATTTTTTATTTTTTTATTTGTGGCGGGCGTAATTCTTTCGTAGCGGGCCGCCACAAAAAAATTAATGTGTGGGAAACCCTGCATTTATATATATATATATATATATATATATATATATATATATATTAGGGGTGGGCAAATTAATGCGTTAATTATGAGTTAACTCATCAATCTATTAACGCCGACAATTATTTTATCGCACATTTGCGTATGTTGTTTACATGCTTTTATTTTTTTAACGCCTTTTCTTAACAAGATGGCGTCGCCCGGCGTGGAGGGGCTCTTGGTAAAGATGGAACATTTGGCAAAAATACCGGACAATTCTGCAAATGTCCTGGCTGGCTTACAGCGTGGTCACTCCGGGATCACTTACGACCGCCAGACAATTCTGGATGTGGATAGATCGGGCCGTTTTGGACTGAATGAGGCGTGCTTGCTAGAGCGGCTAGCTAGCATGGGAATACTTTGCCGGCTACATCCAGCGGCCTGTGAAGCAGCGGAGTATATGTGTTGTCTGTCTATTTATCAATAATGCAGACCAGGAGTGTTGGCTGACTTCTTAACGTTTGCTTTCAGAGCGTGCATATCACAACATACAAGATGCCGTCATGGCGACACAACCTATACATGCTCCTCACTCCTGTTGCATGCTGGGTAGGGTAGTTCTTTTTTCCCCCGGCTCATAACATCACAATATAGTACCATGTATATGATGCCTTCAGTTTATCAAAGCACCAAGCAAACAATCGGAAAATTCCCGTCATATCAATTCCTAGATATGGTCATAATTATCTTAAGTGCACTACGCAGAATAAACACAACATTATTAATATTGCTATTACGGATAATTTGATCAAAAATTCCCTAAAACAGCCCACTACCTATAATATAAGTTTTTTAAACATAAGATCCCTGATAAAAAAAAATGTTTCTGCTGTTACCTCAGAAATTGCCTGTTCAGATGTTATGATTGTGGCTCAGAGATTTGTATGTAGATGATATTTATTTTCCATAACAAACATGTTACCTTAAATACCCTGGCAGTGGCAATAAGCTTAAATGTTTGTATTTACATTTTTGGATTTGATTTTCATCAAATATGTTATTTAACTGCTACTGTTTAACAAGGACTGATTTAAATTGTGTTTGCACAACAAATGTTTTGGCGCTTTTGTTCATGTGGGAGAATATTCCAATAAAGGTGCACTACACACTACTTTTGAATTAGTTATTGGGGTTTGTCTATATAATGCAGTTAATCGCGATTAATCGGAGAAATAGTGCGATTAACTTTGATTAAAATTTTTGATCGTTGCCCAGCCCTAATATATATATATATATATATATATATATATATATATATCTTGATTGGATTATCCAGAGAATAGTGCTCGATACCGTGGTAGAGTGCAATATGTAGGTGTGGGAAAAAAATCACAAGACTACTTCATCTCTACAGATCTGTTTCATGAGGGGTTCCCTCAATCATCAGGAGATTCCCTCAATCATCTCCTGATGATTGAGGGAACCCCTCATGAAACAGTTCTGTAGAGATGAAGTAGTCTTGTGATTTTTCCCACACCTATATATATATATATATATATATATGCACATATCAAAACATACTAAAACAACCAAAAACAAATAATAGAAATACAAGCAGATGAATAAAAATAAAATAGATCCAAAGTTGTGAAAAAAACGAAAACTCCACAATATTGTGTCCACAATATGTATTAGTAATAGTATTATTAGTGTCTTATCAATGTTATATTAATTTAATATTATTACTGTGATTACCATAATTCGATTACTAGTGTTAATTTTTTATTATGTTTGTGAATAATATTTCATTTTAAGTTTTATCAATAGTATTGTAATTATTTATATATATCATTTTCATTATTTGTATTATTATTATTGTGATCACTGTATTCTTGCTATTGTGAGTACATTTTTTTAATAATTGTCATTACTCGGTTAGGGCTATTGTTTTACTTACTTTGATTACTGTTGGTATTGCTATTATGTTCATTAATATTATTATTGTGATCATTATGGTATTGATTATGCTTATTTTTGGACAAGCTACAGCGTTCCCCCACATCTTGTTGTTGGAGGATGCTCTGGCTACTGATTGGTGCGTGTGGAGGGAGGGAGGAGGAGGAGGGATGAGCGTGTAGAGTGTGTTAATCCACACACACACACACACACACACACACACACACACACACACACACACACACACACACACACACACACACACACACACACACACACACAGCAGGGAGCAGCAGTCGGAGCCGCGGGCGTCTGGGCAGCACAATGTTATCACCATGAAGCCTCCCCTCCGCTCTTCATCCTCTCCAGGCGGGTCGCCGAGGCTCGCCGCCTCCTAGAGAGCTTTATTATTTTTTAATTCCCGTGGTTTTTGCAGCCTATATAGCTCCTCTTGTTGCTCGCCGTGATGCCGTGAGGGAGTGGACCGTCGGTTCCGGTGCTTTTATTTTTGATCCCGGTGGGTTGCTGTGCTATCCGTACTGTTGGATTATGATTTTCTCTGACGTGAGCGCGGGGGGGAACTCCCCCAAGGCGCACCCACCCAACGGGACCAGGTTCTACACCTTCCAGGCAAGTGGCACTTTTCAGCAAACAGGGCTTTTATTGTGAAATGTCAGATGCAATTTAACATCAGTCATGGGGGCAGAATACAAATAATTGGAGACATGAGCACCTGTTAGGAAGAATGTGAGCAGCCAGTACTGCTGGAATGGTGTTCAATCAATCAATGTTTACTTATATAGCCCTAAATCACTAGTGTCTCAAAGGGCTGCACAAACCACCACGACATCCTCAGTAGGCCACGTCGGTGACAATGATGACTATGAGAACCTTGGAGAGGAGGAAAGCAATGGATGTCGAGCGGGTCTAACATGATACTGTGAAAGTTCAATCCACAATGGATCCAACACAGTCGTGAGAGTCCAGTCCAAAGCGGATCCAACACAGCAGCGAGAGTCCCGTTCACAGCGGAGCCAGCAGGAAACCATCCCAAGCGGAGGCGGATCAGCAGCGCAGAGATGTCCCCAGCCGATACACAGGCGAGCAGTACATGGCCACCGGATCGGACCGGACCCCCTCCACAAGGGAGAGTGGGACATAGAAGAAAAAGAAAAGAAACGGCAGATCAACTGGTCTAAAAAGGGAGTCTATTTAAAGGCTAGAGTATACAAATGAGTTTTAAGGTGAGACTTAAATGCTTCTACTGAGGTAGCATCTCGAACTGTTACCGGGAGGGCATTCCAGAGTACTGGAGCCCGAACGGAAAACGCTCTATAGCCCGCAGACTTTTTTTGGGCTTTGGGAATCACTAATAAGCCGGAGTCCTTTGAACGCAGATTTCTTGCCGGGACATATGGTACAATACAATCGGCAAGATAGGATGGAGCTAGACCGTGTAGTATTTTATACGTAAGTAGTAAAACCTTAAAGTCACATCTTAAGTGCACAGGAAGCCAGTGCAGGTGAGCCAGTACAGGTATGTATGTATGTATATATGTATATAAAGGTATATACAGTATAGGTATATATGT
This sequence comes from Nerophis ophidion, assembly GCF_033978795.1. Taxonomy (NCBI): domain Eukaryota; kingdom Metazoa; phylum Chordata; class Actinopteri; order Syngnathiformes; family Syngnathidae; genus Nerophis; species Nerophis ophidion. The sequence goes on from NC_084620.1 coordinate 2,607,747, forward strand.
ATGTATATATGTATATAAAGGTATATACAGTATAGGTATATATGTATGTATATATGTATATAAAGGTATATACAGTATAGGTATATATGTATGTATATATGTATATAAAGGTATATACAGTACAGGTATATATGTATGTATATATGTATATAAAGGTATATACAGTACAGGCGTAATGTGATCAAACTTTCTTGTTCTTGTCAAAAGTCTAGCAGCCGCATTTTGTACCAACTGTAATCTTTTAATGCTAGACATGGGGAGACCCGAAAATAGTACGTTACAGTAATCGAGACGAGACGTAACAAACGCATGGATAATGATCTCAGCGTCTTTAGTGGACAGAATGGAGCGAATTTTAGCGATATTACGGAGATGAAAGAAGGCCGTTTTAGTAACGCTTTTAATGTGTGCCTCAAAGGAGAGAGTTGGGTCGAAGATAATACCCAGATTCTTTACCGTGTCGCCTTGTTTAATTGTTTGGTTGTCAAATGTTAGAGTTGTATTATTAAATAGAGTTCGGTGTCTACCAGGACCGATAATCAGCATTTCCGTTTTTTTGGCCTTGAGTTGCAAAAAGAAATATTATTGATCATATTATCAATTATTCAGTGTTTGGACTAAAATATGCTGCAGACCGAGAATAAAAAGCGTTGTTTTATACCTTTTAAAAAAGTTCAACATTGGTTGGTGTAGAATGAATACCTGAACTTAGAACTACTGAACCTCCATGTTTTTCTTTGGACTTTGTTTTGCATGCTTACTGTATGTCCGACATATTGATCGTGTTGCCTTTCAGTACCAGAAAGAGCTTTTTTTGTGCATTTTTTTACTTGACCTTTGACATGTGCGTACATCTTGAGTTACCAGCGCAGAGTCCTATTGTGGAATGGCAGACATAGGCCTGAAGATTGTTAACTTATACGTGGACATTTCCGATATTTCTAAGTCAGTTGGTAATTGTCGCTGCATTCCCGGGCGTCTGCAAGTTGCATCACCTAATTCTGTCCTGGACGTCTTTCTGCTGCTTCACTTTTACTTTTCATGTTGTGCAGAAAACCGCTCTCATTTTTCAGCTTGACTTTTGTCACGTAAACATGGCCTTCTTGGAAAGAAAAGTATTTTTTGTTGTTGTTGTTTTTCATATCGAACAACTGCGGTAAACCATTTTTAATGTTTTTTTTCTTGGCTTTATTCACTTATTTATTACAAATTACAAAATAAATTATATATACATTTTTGTTTTTATTGATTTAAACACCAAATAACTGGAAAGCAAATGTTCGCTGTTTTTATTCTTTGTAAATGACTAAATCAATTACATATTTAATATCATGTGGGTTTTTTTCGCTGGATCGGCTCGCAGCCGAGTGTGAAGCGACCGGAATGAGAATCAGCACCTCCAAGTCCGAGTCCATGGTTCTCGCCCGGAAAAGGGTGGAGTGCCATCTCCGGGTTGGGGAGGAGACCCTGCCCCAAGTGGAGGAGTTCAAGTACCTAAGAGTCTTGTTCACGAGTGAGGGAAGAGTGGATCGTGAGATCGACAGGCGGATCGGTGCGGCGTCTTCAGTAATGCGGACGTTGTACCGATCCGTTGTGGTGAAGAAGGAGCTGAGCCGGAAGGCAAAGCTCTCAATTTACCGGTCGATCTACGTTCCCATCCTCACCTATGGTCATGAGCTTTTGGTCATGACCGAAAGGATAAGATCACGGGTACAAGCGGCCGAAATGAGTTTCCTCTGCCGTGTGGCGGGGCTCTCCCTTAGAGATAGGGTGAGAAGCTCTGTCATCCGGGAGGAACTCAAAGTAAAGCCGCTGCTCCTCCACATGGAGAGGAGCCAGATGAGGTGGTTCGGGCATCTGGTCAGGATGCCACCCGAACGCCTCACTAGGGAGGTGTTTAGGGCACGTCCAACCGGTAGGAGGCCACGGGGAAGACCCAGGACACGTTGGGAAGACTATGTCTCCCGGCTGGCCTGGGAACGCCTCGGGATCCCCCGGGAAGAGCTAGACGAAGTGGCTGGGGAGAGGGAAGTCTGGGTTTCCCTGCTTAGGCTGTTGCCCCCGCGACCCGACCTCGGATAAGCGGAAGAAGATGGATGGATGGATGGATGGATGGTTTTTTTTCATTTATTGTTTTATGATAAATTACTAAATTAATTTTAAAAAATTCAAATATTTGGTTTATTTTTTAACTACATACCAACTGCGGAGAAACCATATTTAATCTGAAAAAAAATTCTTAGCTTTATTCACTTATTTATTACGAATTACAAAATAAATTATATATACATTTTTGTTTTTGATTTAAACACCAAATAACTGAAAAGCAAATGTTTGCTGTTTTATGCTTTATAAATGAGTAAATAAAATATATATTGATTATGGTATTTTTTATTATATTAAAAGTACCAACCAACTGCAGGAAACCATATTTAATACCATGTGGTTTTTTTTCATTCATTGTTTTATGATAAATTACTAAATTAATTTTGAAAAATTCAAATATTTGGTTTATTTTTTTAACTACATACCAACTGTGGTAAAGCATATTTAATATCATTTTTTTTTCTTGGCTTTATTCACTTATTTATTACAAAATACAAAATAAATTATATATACATTTTTGTTTTTTATTGATTTGAACACCAAATAACTGGAAAGCAAATGTTCGCTGTTTTTATTCTTTATAAATTAGTAAATAAATTATATTTTGATTATGGTATTTTTTTTTACTATTTAAAGTACCAACCAACTGCAGGAAACCATATTTAATACCAAGTGTTTTTTTTTCATTTATTGTTTTATGATAAATTACTAAATTAATTTTAAAAATGTCAAATATATATATATTTTTTTTAACTACATACAACTGCGGTAAACCATATTTAATATCGTTTTTTTTTTCTTGGCTTTATTTACTTATTTATTACAAATTACAAAATAAATTATACATATATTCTTGTTTTTATTCATTTGAACACCAAATACCTGAAAAGCAAATTTTAGCTGTTTTTATGCTTTATAAATGAGTAAATACATTATATATTGATGATGTTTTTTAATTATAAATAAAGAACAAATAGGAAACCATATTTAATACCACGTGTTTTTTTTTCATGTTTTATGATAAATTACTAAATTAATAAAAAAAAAATTGTATATTTGGTTTATTTTTTTAACTACATACCAACTGCAAGAAACCATCTTTATATAATATTTTTTTTTGCATAATTTTTTTCTGTTTTATTTAATTTATTCATATGTTCTTTATTATTGATATGATATATGTATATACATTTTTGGTGTGCATTTCTACCTATTTTTTATTTCATTATTTTCAAGTAAAATGCAGAGTGCAGTAAATTACTTTTTTTATTTTTATTAATTAGTTATTTGTGGTTGACGTACGCATATTGTTTTTAGTATATATTTCCATTTCTTTATTATTTGTATTGTTTTAAATATGTTTTAGTGAGGATCCGGTTAAAGGTGGTGATCCAGCATGTTTGTTGTGTCATTTTCCTCAAATCCTCCACAAATATGTTTTGCCATATGTCCGCCCTGAGATCAGTAGGTTGTGAGTTCAAACCCCGGCCGAGTCATACCAAAGACTATGGAATTGGGGGTTAAATCACCAAAAATAATTCCCAGGCGTGGCACCGCTGCTGCTCACTGCTCCCCTCCCCTCCAAGGGGGTGATTAAGGGTGATGGGTCAAATGCAGAGGACACATTTCACCACACCTAGTGTGTGTGTGTGACAAACATCGGAACTTTAACTTTAAACTAATTTTATTGTATTACACTATTTAACTTTACACTGTGTATTTTTGGTGATCAGGATTTTAAAGCATATGCTAATTACCGTAAATGCTGTGCAAAAGGGGCATTCAGAAAGAGGCTTGGAGATTAACTTGCCTGGTTTAGGTAAAATTGCATTAAATTATAAATGGAATATTCCTGAATGACATCCGGTTTCTTCCCATCGTGCATGAGGGTTGTGAAGTGTCGACACAGCTGGGTGGCGGGATTGAACAACGATCCTCCTTTTGATGCTTCTGGCATGGAAACATGTTTGCACAGCCTCCGGTGTGTGGGGGTCCGGGGGGGGGGAGTACACAGACAATAAAGATGTTCATCGTGTCCCTGACGCGCACCGCCGTGCAAACTTCAAACATTTCATTCAATTAGCTTTAATTGCTAACTTTTGTGGTCACATGATTCATGGTTGGATTGGGGTTGGGGTCTTTGCTCGCCAGTATTTTGACACGAAAACATGCAAATGTTCAAATGTGCAAGCTGGCGTCCACAATAACAAGCAGGTGGACCTTGTGAGCGTCTTTTCCACTGCACGCGCTACTGGCCCTTTCCCAGGCGCCAAGTCAAGTACTTAAAGGCCTACTTACACCCACTACTAGCGACCACGCAGTCTGATAGTTTATATATCAATGATGAAATATTAACATTGCAACACATGCCAATACGGCCTTTTTAGTTTACTAAATTGCAATTTTAAATTTCTTGAAAACGTCGCGTAATGATGACGTGTACGCTTGACGTCACGGGCGGTTATGAATATGAGCGCTGCACACACACACAGCTAAAAGTCGTCTGCTTTAACGGCATAATTACACAGTATTCTGGAGATCTGTGTTGCTGAATCTTTTGCAATTTGTTCAATTAATAATGGAGAAGTCAAAGTAGAAAGATGGAGGTGGGAAGCTTTAGCCTTTAGCCACACAAACACACGGTGATTCTTTGTTTAAAATTCACGGAGGTGAAACTTTACTATGGATCACAGCGAACATTGATCCCGACCACTTGTCAACCAGCAGGTTTCGGTGAGAAAATTGTGGTTAAAAAGTCGCTTCTCACCGGATATCAGCTGAGCTTGTGTCGCCCATACAGCTGCCGTCGACTTCCCTGAGACAATGCGTGTCAACACCCGGCCGTGGACGTACACTTCCGACTATCAGGTACTGTTAAAGTCACTAAAACAGTAGCAACACAATAGAAAGAGAAGGGATTTCCTAGAATTATCCTAGTAAATGTCTCTAAAAACATATAAATCCGTCTCAATGCAATCGCGGTTTTTTTTTAACTTGTTTTTTTTTTGTTTTTGTTTTTCTAGCCTGTCGCTATCAATATCCTCAAACACGAATCTTTCATCCTCGCTAAAAATTAATGGGGAAATTGTTGTTTTCTCGGTCCGAATAGCCGTTTTTGTTGGAGGCTCCCATTAAAATCAATGTGAATATGTGAGGAGCCATCAACATGTGACGTCATCGTCCGCGACTTTCGGTAGAGGCAGGCCTTTTCTCCAGTTGCCAACTTTATCGTGGATGTTCTCGACTAAATCCTTTCAGCAAAAATATGGCAATATCGCGAAATGATCAAGTATGACACATAGAATGGACCTGCTATCCCCGTTTAAATAGGAACATCTCATTTCAGTAGGCCTTTAAAGGTGCTATTTTCAGTACTTGGTCAGTTCTATATGAGTGGCATTGGGCCAGAAATGACCTAATGAATCTCCGGGTTGGGGAGGAGACCCTGCCCCAAGTGGAGGAGTTCAAGTACCTAGGATTCTTGTTCACGAGTGAGGGAAGAGTGGATCGTGAGATCGACAGGCGGATCGGTGCGGCGTCTTCAGTAATGCGGACGTTGTATCGATCCGTTGTGGTGAAGAAGGAGCTGAGCCGGAAGGCAAAGCTCTCAATTTACCGGTCGATCTACGTTCCCATCCTCACCTATGGTCATGAGCTTTGGGTCATGACTGAAAGGATAAGATCACGGGTACAAGCGGCCGAAATTAGTTTGGGTCTCTCCCTTAGAGATAGGGTGAGAAGCTCTGCCATCCGGGAGGAACTCAAAGTAAAGCCGCTGCTCCTTCACATGGAGAGGAGCCAGATGAAGTGGTTCGGGCATCTGGTCAGAATGCCACCCGAACGCCTCCCTGGAGATAGGGAAGTCTGGGCTTCCCTGCTTAGGCTGCTGCCCCCGCGACCCGACCTCGGATAAGCGGAAGATGATGGATGGATGACCTAATGAAACACGCTTTTCACTTTGCTGCAGTCCCGCCTTTTGTTGTCCGTTAGAATAAAATGTCACGTGACCGTGACCAAAAGGCAAGGTTTTTCTACAACTTCCAGATGTACCGTACTACATAAAAGCCCGAAACATACGCCAGTCGAGCCGAGAAATGCACAACAAGAGTGCAAAGGTAAGCAGGCAGAAGTCCAAAAAGTGTCACTCTTCAATCTTAGGAATTAGATTTTCCGTAATTTAGCAACCATTTATTCAGTGTGCTGCATTTGTCTTCACCGGAATGAATCCTCTCTGATGGGAGAACGTGACAGCAGTTGTGACGTGACCGTAAATACAGCTTGAGCGTTGTCGTCTTTTTTGTCCGACAGGTGCTAATCATCCTGATAGGACGTATGGCACAAGTGTACGCTATACTTGCCAACCTTGAGTCCTCCGAATTCGGGAAATGGGGGGTATATATTTTCAATTATTTCTTATATTTATATATATATATATATATATATATATATTATATATATATATATAATATATAGCCCTGCTGTCACGTGGGGGTCGCATTTTAATGCGGGATCGTTCCTCCAACGCAAACATAGACACTCTGGACAACAACTAAAAGGTAAGAATGATTTAATAACAAAACACTGGTACAAAAACAGACGAAAAGAAACACGTGGCGAAAGCACAGAAGCTAATGCTAACACTAGCACAGGATCAGGTAACAAGAAATCTAGAATTACCAACGAAACAGTTGCATACCGCAAACAAGGGACCAAGACCGACTGACGGGACAAGGCAGGCTTAAATAAGGAAGTAATTAACAAAAACAGGTGTGCGTCTGGAACCCTCAGCAGGTGAAATTAATATGTTGCCATGGTGACCAAACTGACTCACAAAAAAGGTACACAAACAACAAAGGGAGTCCAAACTAACAGAAAATAACTAAACTAAACATGATCCAGACTACGGATCATGACACCTGCGATGAGGTGGCGACTTGTCCAGGGTGTACACTGCCTTCCGCCCGATTGTAGCTGAGATAGGCACCAGCGCCCCCCGCGACCCCAAAGGGAATAAGCGGTAGAAAATGGATGGATAGATATATTAGGACTGCGAATCTTTGGGTGTCCCACGATTCGATTCAATATCGATTCTTGGGGTCACGATTCGATAATATATCGTTGTTGGGTTTTTTCGATTCAACGTGATTCTTGATTCAAAAACGATATTTTTCCGATTCAAAACGATTCTATATTCATTCAATACATAGGATTTCAGCAGGATCTACCCCAGTCTGCTAACATGCTAGCAGAGTAGTAGATTTTTTTTAAAAACTTTTATAATTGTAAAGGACAATGTTTTATCAACTGATTGCAATAATGTAAATTTGTTTTAACTATTTAACGAACCATAAATATGACTTATTTTATGTTTGTGAAAACATTGGACACAGTGTGTTGTCCAGCTTATGAGATGCCATGCAAGTGTAAGCCACTGTGACACTATTGTTCTTTTTGTTTAATTTTTATAAATGTCTAATGATAATGTCAATGAGGGATTTGTAATCACTGCTATGCTGAAATTATAACTAATATTGATACTGTTGTTGATAATATTCATTTTTGTTTCACTACTTTTGGTTTGTTCTGTGTGGTGTTAGTGTCTCCTCTCAATTGCTCTGTTTATTGCAGTTCTGAGTGTTGCTGGGTCAGGTTCGGTTTTGGAATTGGATTGCATTGTTATGGTATTGCTGTGTATTGTTTTGTTGGATTGATTCAAAAAAAGAAAAATATAAATAAACAAAAATCTATTTGTTTAAAAATGAGAATCGATTCTGAATCGCACAACGTGAGAATCGCGATTTGTATTCGAATCAATTTTTTCCCACACCCCTAATATATGTGTATGTATATATATATATATATATATGTATATGTAGAGATGTAGTACTCCTTTGCGTTGTGTTTTTCCCCAAAAGACGACACCCTGGCATTCTTCCGACTCAATCATGGTTTATTCTGGTGAAAACAATCATAGTGAGTCTCCAATCAGCCTTCTTTACATTCATAAACCTGTACAGAAATAAAACAAAACAAAACTTAACATAAATATGTCTCTTTTAGGCCTACAGCTAGCCTTCTAATAAATTAGCTGAAAGCTAATATAGAGTGCGCCAGAGAGCACAACTTACCGTCACGTGGAAGACAACAGGCTGAGACACACATGTGTCTCAGTCTGGAAGTCTGCTGTGACATGTGACGTTCAATGATCATAAAAAAATGTAGGAAATGACAGTACTGAACTTAGAATAATAAAAATTGTGAAATAAAGAGTCACATTGCACAATGTGTAAATGTAATAAATTAGATAAAATGACATTAAATAAAAAGACATCCAAACAAGAACAGTAGTAAGACAGTAAGCAATTGAGATCATAAATGACCTCTGTCACACACATATATATATATGTATATATATATATATATATATATGGGTTGTACTTGTATAGCGCTTTTCTACCTTCAAGGTACTCAAAGCGCTTTGACACTACTTCCACATTTACCCATTCACACACACATTCACACACTGATGGAAGGAGCTGCCATGCAAGGCGCCAACCAGCACCCATCAGGAGCAAGGGTGACGTGTCTTGCTCAGGACACAACGGACGTGACGAGGTTGGTACTAGGTGGGATTTGAACCAGGGACCCTCGGGTTGCGCACGGCCACTCTCCCACTGCGCCACGCCGTCCCTTATATATATATATATATAAATAAATATATATATATATATATATATATATATATATATATATATATATATATATATATATATATATATATATATATATATATATATATATATATATATATATATATATATATATATATATATTTGAAGGCAGCATACCCCTTCCCCTTCGAGCTGTCCTGGATGAACTGAAATTACTTTTTCCAATCATTTTGGAACTTGCAAGTGTATTTTTTCTTCTTACTCGTCGTCGCCATGTCTCTTCTTCATTCTTCTGCTTCGTCTCTGTTATGTTTTTGGACGTTACTACTTACTGTTGTTTTGAAGCAATGCATGATGGGAATCCGGATGTTGTGTGTCAGTGTAACAACGTGCAGGCTGGAATATACACATTCTGAGAAATAGCTCCGTGCCTGCCTACTTTATGGGTTGTAGATAAACCTATGGATAACGGAGACATATATGATAGTCTCCTTTTTAGGTTGCAGAGGACGTTAAAGGCAGTACGCCCCCAATATTGTTGCCTGGGTGGAAATCGGGAGGAATTCGGAAAGAATGGTCTGCCCCGGGAGATTTTCGGGAGTGGCACTGAAATTCGGGAGTTTCCTGGGAAAATCAGGAGGGTTTGGCAAGTATGGTGTAAGCTCTGATTAAAAAATAGTTTTTCTCGTCTACTTTAAAGGTTCACAATAGGATTTTTGCCGTTAGTTGGATTTGTAGTAGTATTATTATTAGTAGTAGTAGTAGTTATTTGCCTGTTCCATGGCTGACTGATTCCCACTCAGATCCGTTTTTTGTATTCCGATGTTTTATATGTGCATAGCGCAGGTTGCAGTTCAATTCGGAGAATGTTGACATTTGGTGTGTCTACAACCGTACTTGATGTCTAAATATGTGCCAAAAGTGGCGTCTTCATCATCTATTTTGTTGACTTTACCACACTTTGTCAACTGTCAAACTGTAGTTCACCAGATTGACCACTGGGTGGAGCAACTTTTTCAATGTTTTGGCCGTCTGGAAAGTGTCAATGATTAAAAAACAACAACATTCCATTATGATGTTTTTTGCGTGCAGAACACAGGTCACATTTTATTTCCGAGAATGTTGCCATTAGGCGTGTCTACAGCTGTATTTGATGTCTCAACACGGGCCGAAAATGACATCTCCATATTAAATATTGATGTTTTATTACACTTTGTCATCTGTCAAACTGTAATTCACCAAAATTACCAGAAGGTAGAGCTACGTTTTTAGTGTTTTGAGGGTCTGGAAAGCGTCGAAGATGCAAAAAGATGGCGCTTAAAAGGTTTCACTAGGACCAATTGCTTGTTGGGTTGTACGGTATACCAGTATTAGTATAGTACCGCGATACTAATGAATCATATTCGGTACTATACCGCCTCTAAAAAGTACCAGTCCCCCAACCGTCGTCACGTTATGTTATGCAGATAAGCATGTTTGGCAGCGCACACACACAAAGTACTTACAAGCAGATACAGTGTGTAGACAGAAAAAGAAGAACTGCCAAATTCTGGCTTAATAACTAAAGATAAAGGTGAAGCTATAACACTGAAACGCCCTCAAGGAGAGGCGCTTTAGGACATAGCTTGCTGGCTAGCAGCTAATATCTATCCGCAGTCAGCATTGTAACTACTTCAAAATCACAAATTCTTGTCTCCATGTCGACTAGTAAAGTGCTTTTCTTACATGCAGGACATAGGTGATAACTATACATGCTTTGTCACACTTGGACTTGGATTTGTTTTGCTTCTTCCACGCAAAGAAAGATTGGCACCAGCCAGACAAGTGTGAGTACATTTTGATTTATTTAAACACTATAATACAAAAACAGGAAAACATAGGGCGCACACATGGGCGGATAACAAACTAGACTATACTCAAAACAAAAGCAGCACAATGGCGTGACTATATACAAACGAACAAAAACACTAACTCTGGCACAAAACAAACCAAAAACTTGCACTGAGGCATAAATACGAAAAACTTACGTGGCTTGGTCAAAACAACAAACACCGTGGTAAGGCACGAAGGTCGGCAAGGTAAGGTAGGTAGGATAGTAGGTATCATAGGTAAAGTTGCCAGGACGAGGACAGAAACAGAATGGCTTAAATAATGACTATGATGATTTCGTAACAGGTGTGAGGTCTTAGGACAAGGGCGTGACTAGAGGGCAAGGTGAAAATCAATGGGTTACTACGGAAACAAAACAAACCAGGAAGTGCAAAACGCAAGAACCGAATGTCCAAAAAAGTAAACATAACATGACCAAACATGACAAAAATAAAACATAATCCTCAGGCGTGACATGCTTCACTGCACACTGCAATATCCCGGACTCATAGCATTGGATGTGTCACAACTGGTCTACAATTACTAAGGTCAGGTAAAGACTTCACTACGTCCGATTTTTATTTATTATGATGATCATCTTAACTTTGAACACACTGCACCAAAGTGAATGAAGGGCATAATTAGTCAACAGCCATACCATGTAACGCTAAGCGTGGCCGTATGAACAATGCCAACACTGCCATAAATCTGTGCCATATAGTGAAACCACACTAAACAACAATGACCAACACATTTTGGGAGAATATTTGCAAATTCCCATAATTCCCTGATGCACCAACTCTTCCGGGACGCTACAATATCAACAAACGCCATTCAATCAATCAATCAATCAATCAATCAATCAAAGTTTACTAATATAGTCCTAAATCACAAGTGTCTCAAAGATCCCACATCAGGGCAAGGAAAAACTCAACCCAATGGGATGACAATGAGAAACCTTGGAGGGGACCGCAGATGTGTGGACCACCTCCCCCCCAGATTTCTTGCCGGGACATATGGTAAAATACAATCATTGGTGGATCTACACTTAACATCCACTGTAATGATACCAAGTACAATAGCATATTTTGTCGATACCACTATGATTACATCAATATTTTTTAGCATCACAAAATCTTCTTTCGTTTTTAAAAATGTATATTCTATTCATAAACTCAGGAAATATGCCCCCGGACACATAAGGACTTTGAATATGATGTATGATCCTGTAACTACTTGGTATTAGATTGATACCAAAATGTGTGGTATCATCCAAAACTAATGTAAAGTATCAAACAAGAGAAGAATAAGTGTGTGACAGTTTTTTGCCGTCGTCGTGCGGGTTCCACTGACCACCAAGGAAGGACATTGCTTTTGCAGGTTTGACTCTTGTTTATTTATTCAAATAAAGGAAGTCTTTTGCGCCGTCGTCGCTCCCACTGCTCGCTCCTCCGACTCGCTCTTCGTCATCACCGTCTTACTCTCTCTCGCTTCCACTCTTCATCCGTTGCTGCAGGCTCTCCAACTCCTTTTGCCTCGTTCTCTCCTCCTTCTCCCCTTTTATACATCGTTAGGAGATACATTAATTGTGTCCCGGTGTGCAATCCATGCACCTGATCTCACGCCCCGCCTCGCCGCTCGCTTGTATTCTCCGCCTCCTTGCCGCCATCTTGGGCTGGGCTCCAGCGTGCCCTGCCGCTCCGTCGGACCATCGTCTCCGCCTCTCCACAAAGTGATTATTACATTTTAACAGAAGTGTAAATAGAACACGTTAAAAGATGGTAACAGTTAATGAACAAGTAGATTGATAACTCATTTTCTACCACTTGTCCTTAATAATTTGGACAAAATAATAGATTGATAAATGACACAATATGTTACCGCATATGTCAGCAGCTAAATTAGGAGTCTTTGTTTATTTACTTACTACTAAAAGGGAAATTGTTTTGTATGTTCAATATTTTATTTAAGGACAAACTTGCTATAAGACACATGTTTAATGTACCCTAAGATTTTTTGTTAAAAGTAAGCCAATTATGACATTTTTTGTGGTCCCCTTTATTTACGAAAGTACCGAAAAGTCCTGAGATACATTTTGGTAACGGTACCAAAATATTGGTATCGGGACAACACTAATTGCTTGTATCCCGATGTTTTTGTGTGTAGATCAGTTTATTTCGGAGAATGTTGCCATTTGGTGTGTCTGCAGCCGTACTTGAAGGCCAAAAATGGCATCTCCATCATCATTTTTGATGATTTTATGACGCTTCATCAACTACCAAACTGTAGTTCACCAAATTGACCACTAGGTATAGCAACATTTTCATAGTGTTTTGGGGGTCTGGAAAGCGTTTAAGATGCAAAAAGATGACATTTTTAAAATTCCACTGTGATCTATTTCCGTATCTCCTTGAATTGCCGCCGAGTACTATATAGCAGTGGTCCCCAACCACCGGGCCGTGGCCCGATTGGTACCGGGCCACAGAATAATTTTTTATTCATTTTTATTTAAAAAAATAAATAAATAAAAATTTACACAAAAACCTCCCTTTTTCATGACAAAAACGTCCCTTTTTATGACAAAAACTTCCCTTTTTCATGACAAAAAATAAATAAATAAATATATCCCCCACCCCCGGGCCGCGGGACAAATTATTAAGCATTGACCGGTCCGCAGATACAAAAAGGTTGGGGACCACTGCTATATAGTATGCGCCTGCCTAGAAATACTGCCGGGTCAAACTCGTTTCGCAAAACAATTAGCGCATGCTTAGCATTACCGCCGGCTCAGGATTAACGCCGGGTCAAACTCGTTTCGCAAAATATTATTTTTATTAGCGCATGTCTAGAATTTCCGCCGGGTCAAACTTGTTTCGCAAAACAGTTAGCATATGCCTAGAATTTCCACCGGGTCAAACTCGTCACGTCACGAGTGAGACTTCACCTGTCATCATTTTCAAAATGGAGGAGGCTGATTTCAATCATTTTAAATTGCATAAAGGGAAGAAGATTAAGAGCTATTCAGTAGGATTTAAGGTCCAAGCTATTGAATATGCTAAAAAGAACAGTAAGCAGCTATGTTTTATTAATATACCGTAGCTGCGTGTGTCAAATATGAGTCATTAAATGACTCCCGCCTCCTGGTGGTAGAGGGCGCTAGTGATCCTTCTTGCGACTACTCGGCTGCAGAAGAAGTGACAACAAGCAGCAAGAGTGAGCAGCAATCGTTTATGTTTTCCTCTCGCTTGCACTTTTAACATGGAGGATTACATATCTAAAAATAAAACAGTTTTCTAAACTGGACTTTCAATCGAAGCAGGAGGTAATAAAGGAAGATCTCCATTAAGACAGAGAGACTTTTAAAACTGAAGAAAGATAAGGAAGACTTCTATAAACAAGTTATTGATGCTTTTGTCAGAAGGAGCTGCGCATGGACTTCATTTATAAGTAAAGGTAAGACCATAATAAAGTTTTTTTTTTTATTAAATGTGCTTTTTATGATGGTATCCTTACATCACACTCAAATTTATAAGCGCAGGCCTAAATTTACCGCATGCCTTTGGTAAACGCCGGAGTGAGAAGAGGTTTTAAATTAATTATCGCCCCGGCAGCAATCAAGGAAATACGGTAGTTGTATTCCGATGTTTTTTGAGTGCAGAACATGGGTCACATTTTATTTCGGATATTGTTGACATTTTGCGTGTCTACATGTGTTAGCATGGCATCTCCGTCGTCATTTTGGATGGTTTTATCACAACTGTCAAACCGTAGTTCACCAAGTTGACCACTAGGTAGCGCAACAACATTTTTCAGTGCTTTGGGAGCGCGGAAAGCTTCAATGATGCAAAAAAGACGGCTCATAATGCGTCCCACTAGGATCCACTGATTGTATTAGCCACGTATTTTGTGTGCAGAATGCAGGTAGTGTTTTATATTTGGAGAACGTTGACCGTTGGGGTGTGGAAAGCGTCGATGGTGCAAAAAGGTGACACCTAATGCTTTGCCTTGACCGCCAGCTTTGCATTGTGGGTAAGCTTCATGGAGCCCGCTGCCTCAGATAACAGCTGCCACTCAAGAGCACACGTCAGACAACGGCGCACGTGGCGATGGCGGCTGGCTTAGCGCTCCAGCTGTCTCGCCGGGCCGCGCCTCCCATGATGGCGGCTATATGCAAATAAGGGCAGATTCACAGTTTGAAATGGAAGTCTTTGACCTTTTATTTGCTATCGTGACACGCTGCTAATTGCAGATAGCGCCGCCACTGGTCTCTTGGCGGGTGTGCTCACACCGAAGAAGGCTTTTGGCCTATCTTTTTTTTTTTTTTTTTTAATCAGGCATCGCGCATTTAAAACCCGCCGCACGGGGCAGACGGGGAATGCTGTTTGACCCACTTTGATGGATTGCACACCGATTAAAAGGATGAGTGAGCTTTCGAAAGCAAGTATGTGTGTGTACTGTCATGTCAGTATAGAAGAGGTGTAACGGTGCGTGTATTGGTATTGAACCGGGGTTTCGGTTTGGTTCGGAGGTGTACCGAACGAGTACACATGCTAGCAGCGACCGGGCTAGGACAACATGTAAAAGCCAGAGCTGGAAGACCCTCCTAGTGGCCTAGTGGTTAGAGTGTCCGCCCTGAGATCGGTAGGTCGTGAGTTCAAATCCCGGCCGAGTCATACCAAAGACGATAAAAATGGGACCCATTTCCTCCCTGCTTGGCACTCAGCATTAAGGGTTGGAACTGGGGGTTAAATCACCATAAATGATTCCCGGGCGCGGCACCGCTGCTGCTCACTGGTCCCCTCACCTCCCAGGGGGTGATCAAGGGTGATGGGTCAAATGCAACGAGTAATTTCGCCACATCTAGTATGTGTGTGAAAGTCATTGGTACTTTAACTTAAACGGAACGAGTTTCCACATGGACATATTAAAGGCCTACTGAAATGAGATTTTCTCATTCAAACGGGGATAGCAGGTCCATTCTATGTGTCATACTTGATCATTTCGCGATATTACCATATTTTTGCTGAAAGGATTTAGTAGAGAACATCGACGATAAATTTCGCAACTTTTGGTCGCTAATAAAAAAGCCTTGCCTTTACCGGAAGTCGCAGACGATGACGTCACCCGTGTGAGGGCTCCTCACGTCCTCACATTGTTTATAATGGGTGTCTCCAACAAAAAGAGCTATTCGGCCCGAGAAAATGACAATTTCCCCATTAATTTGAGCGAGGATGAAAGATTTGTGGCTGAGAATATTGATAGTGAAGGACTAAAAAGAAAAAAGAAAATACAATAAAAAGTGACTGCTCCGGGCGGCGGCAGTGTGAGCGTTTCAGATGTAATTAGACACATTTACTAGGATCATTCTGGAAGATCCCTTATTTGCTTATTGTTTTAATAGTGTTTTAGTGAGATATTAAAGACATACCTAGAGGTCGGATGGCTGCCGTGAACACGCCAGTGTCTCAGAGAGAAGCCGAGGAGCCAAGCTCACAGCTGCCTTTTTTGACAGCTACTGCAGGAGGACGAATAATCCACTGATGTCTCCGGTAAGATATATATCACAATTTTACAATCCAAAAACATGCTGGTTGACGTAGAGAAACATGTTCGCTTGACCGCTCTGTGTTAAAGCTTCACAACAGACAAAGAAACACCGGCTGTGTCTCGGTGCTAAAGGCAACTGCAATCCACCGCTTTCCACCAACAGCATTGTTCTTTATAGTCTCCATTATTAATTGAACAAATAGCAAAAGATTCAGCAACACAGATGTCCAGAATACTGTGTAATTGCGCGGTGAAAAGAGACGACTTTTAGCCGTAGCTGGTGCTGAGCTAATATGTCCCTTCCAACCCGAAATGTCACAAACATGCGTCATCAAACCAAAAATTGTAATTTAGCAAACTAAACCGGCCGTATTGGCATGTGTTGCAATGTTAATATTTCATCATTGATATATAAACTATCAGACTGTGTGGTCGGTAGTAGTGGGTGTAAGTAGGCCTTTAAGTACATATCTCTACATGTGTTATATCATAGTTTTGATGCCTTCAGTGACAATCTACAATGTAAATAGTCATGAAAATAAATAAGGAGAAGCTAAAGAGTCGGCGAGAATGGTGGTTGCTCACTGATATTTCCGTCATGTCACGCATTTAACTCGAGAAAGAGATATAATGAACGATATGTGTGTGTGTCAGCCCAAGAGTGTTTCCACTTATTAAAGGGGAACATTATCAGCAGACCTATGTAAGCGTCAATATATACCTTGATGGTGCAGAAAAAAGACCATATATTTTTTTAACCGATTTCCAAACTCTAAATGGGTGAATTTTGACGAATTAAACGCCTTTCTGTTCATCGCTCTTTTTGCGATGACGTCAGAACGTGACGTCACCGAGGTAATACAGCCGCCGTTTTCATTTTCAACACATTACAAACACCGGGTCTCAGCTCTGTTATTTTCCGTTTTTTCGACTATTTTTTGGAACCTTGGAGACATCATGCCTCGTGGGTGTGTTGTCGGAGGGTGTAACAACACTAACAGGGAGGGATTCAAGTTGCACCACTGGCCCGAAGATGCGAAAGTGTCTGCCGCCAGACCCCCATTGAATGTGTCGGAGTGTCTGCACATTTTACCGGCGATGACAGACATGGCACAGAGATGTATGGATAACCTGCAGGTGCATTTGGGATGGTTTCCTGTGGACGGGACTCTCGCTGCTGTCTTGGATCCGCTTGGGCTGAGCTCTCGCGGCTGTGTTGGAGCCGCTGTGGATTGAACTTTCACGGTGTCATGTTGGACCCGCTCGGCATCCATTGCTTTCGGTCCCCTAGAGGGGGGGGGGTTGCCCACATCTGGGGTCCTCTCCGGGGTTTCTCATAGTCAGCATTGTCGCTGGCGTCCCACTGAATGTGAATTCTCCCTGCCCACTGGGTGTGAGTTTTCCTTGCCCTTTTGTGGGTTCTTCCGAGGATGTTGTAGTCGTAATGATTTGTGCAGTCCTTTGAGACATTTGTGATTTGGGGCTATATAAATAAACATTGATTGATGTACTGCTTGCCTGTGTATCGGCTGGGGACATCTCTGCGCTGCTGATCCGCCTCCACTTGGGATGGTTTCCTGCTGGCTCCGCTGTGAACGGGACTCTCGCTGCTGTGTTGGATCCGCTTTGGACTGGACTCTCGCGACTGTGTATGGATTGAACTTTCACAGTATCATGTTAGACCCGCTCGACATCCATTGCTTTCCTCCTCTCCAAGGTTCTCATAGTCATCATTGTCACCGACGTCCCACTGGGTGTGAGTTTTCCTTGCCCTTATGTGGGCCTACCGAGGATGTCGTAGTGGTTTGTGCAGCCCTTTGAGACACTAGTGATTTAGGGCTATATAAGTAAACATTGATTGATTGATTGATTGATTTGTAACCTGGGTGACAAAACCCCATTAAATATCCTCATTTAAATATAATTTTAAAACCCCATTGAATATTATTTCTAATTAAATATCTTTATTTAAATATCATTTTACTTAAATATCCTTTCTATTTAAATAACTGTTCAAATCCCAATTAAATATATTTATTTTCGTGTCTTTGCGTGCGTCATTGCGTCACGCGGTCACGTGACCTATTGCGGGAAGCATAAAATCCAGTAGTGGGCTGCTTCCAGGAAGAGCGAGAGGGACGTTGCTGCAGGAGCCAACTACTAAAGCCATGGGTCGTCGTGCGAGAGTGTTTAAGTGGGATTTATCTGCGGAATTGGCCATGTTGGATGGCGAGCTAGAGCCTGAACTAGAGTCTGAAGCTTTATGCCTGGAACCGAACCAACCGAACTGAATCTACCCAACCGAGCCCCGGGCGAGTAGGAGGCTCCTCAGCAGCCGCTCGGTTTTTTCCCTTTGGTTTCCATAAACGCAACGAGTTCATTTCTGTCCTCCTGAACTTTCACATTTACCCGTTACCTTCACTAAAACCCTTCTGGACACTGCCCCCACAACGTGGACTTTGCAAGGTCGTTTAAGGAACTGTCGTGTTGCGCTTATACCATTCTTGGTAAAAACAAGGACTGAATCAAGTACTGTATCACATTGTAAATATTGAACGTTCTGTAATTTATGTTGAAAATGTGAATGGCCATTCCAATTTACATGTCTTTTTGTTGTTTATTTTCCCTATAATTCTTTAATATAATTTGGTACCATTTAAACTTAAAACCTTTGTTCAGTCTTCATTACTCTCCATTCCTAGAGCTGAATTTAGTTTCTTCTGATCTAGCCCAGTTATATAATTCATTGTTTACTTAATACTTGTACAGTGCTTTATTTAAGTAACATACAGGCTACACATTTGCAACGATAAATTCAACAAAATCACAAAGGTGAGTTTTGTTGATGTTGACTCGTGTGCTAATCAGACATATTTGGTCGCGGCGTGACTGCCAGATAGTCGACGCTAACATGCTATTTACCGGCGGTGCAAAAGCAGACATGGCACAGAGATGTATGGATAACCTGCAGATGCATTAGCAACGATAAAGTCAACTAAATCACAAAGGTGAGTTTTGTTGATGTTGACTGCCAGCTAATCGATGCTAACATGCTACGCTAATCGACGCTAACATGCTAATTACCGGCGGTGCTAAAGCAGACATGGCACAGAGATGTATGGATAACCCGCAGATGCATTAGCAACGATAAAGTCAACTAAATCACAAAGGTGAGTTTTGTTGATGTTGACTGCCAGCTAATCGATGCTAACATGCTACGCTAATCGATGCTAACATGCTAATTACCGGCGGTGCTAAAGCAGACATGGCACAGAGATGTATGGATAACCTGCAGATGCATTACCAACGATAAAGTCAACTAAATCACAAAGGTGAGTTTTGTTGATGTTGACTGCCAGCTAATCGATGCTAACATGCTACGCTAATCGACGCTAACATGCTAATTACCGGCGGTGCTAAAGGAGACATGGCACAGAGATGTATGGATAACCTGCAGATGCATTAGCAACGATAAAGTCAACTAAATCACAAAGGTGAGTTTTGTTGATGTTGACTGCCAGCTAATCGATGCTAACATGCTACGCTAATCGATGCTAACGTGCTAATTACCGGCGGTGCTAAAGCAGACATGGCACAGAGATGTATGGATAACCTGTAGATGCATTTGCAACTATATCATGTTTCCTTCCACCCACATTTAATGCAAAAAAACTCTTACCAATCGACAGATTTAAGTTGCTCCAGTGTCACAAGAGGCCAAAGTCCTGATCGTTTGGTCCGCACATTTCACCGGCGATGCTAACGCAGCTATTCGGCCATGCTATGGCAATGAATAGCGTCAATAGCTAGTCGCTCAATAGCTTCAGTTTCTTAGTTTCTTCTTCAATATTTTCATACTCCAACCATCTGTTTCAATACATGCATAATCTGTTGAATCGCTTAAGTCGCTGAAATCAGAGTCTGAATCCGAGCCAATGTCGCTATATCTTGCTGTGCTATTTGCCATTGTTTGTTTACATTGGCAGCACTGTGTGAAGTCACAGGGAAATGGATAGTGGCTTCGAAAGTGGCGAAAATAAGGCACTTTAAAGGTTTTTTTTAGGGATATTCCGGGAAGGGTAAAATTTTGAAAAAAACTTCAAAAAATAAAACAAGCCAATGGGAACTGAGTTTTACTGGTTTTAACCCTTTTGAAATTGTGATAATGTTCCCCTTTAAGTATTTCACATTCTTGGCTAGAAATAAACCAGTCAACTAAAAAGGCAAGCTAACCTCGACAACATTGTGTTACTCGCGCTCCTGCAGAGGTCGAGTGACTCTGTGGCTGTCGAGGAATACCGTCTCATTCTCGTGTGTCCTTGTCAGCGTCACCTCTCAGTCTTTTCAAGCTTTGAGTCAGCAGACGCCGGAGAGCACAAGCACGTCCTGTCACTTCCGATTCATCTCACAGCGCTCGTGTCGGATGTTGCTCGGCAAATGTCTTGGATTCCTCTGTGAGCTTTGAAGGTGTTACTTAGGAAGAGTACAATTCCCTCTCCTGCCTGGTGCTCTCAAACGTTATTCAGGAAGAAGGTTGCAAGTTTCTAACAAATCAGCCAAGACTGCACTAAGGAATTATTAATGACAGCTAATTCAGTTCCCTGGAACAAGGTGGGCATCCTGCCTGCGAGCAAGGTGGCAACATGCCCAGGAACAAGGCAGAATCATTGATGAGGAAAAAGGTGGCCTCTTTGCCCGGGAATTATGCAGCTAGACCAGGAACATTGTTACCCCAGATGCCACATGATGGAGCAAGGCTGTCCTGGAACAAGGGAGCATCTTGGAAAGTCTTCTCGGTAATTAAACAACTTTTACAGGAATGAGCCAACCTCACTTTTTAGGAACGGAGTGACCATGATGCCATAGGATGGAAAAACGTGCCCAGGAGCGAGCCGAGTTATCCTGGAACGCCCAATAACATGGCAAGGATCAGGATGGAATGTTTTCCTGGTAGTTAGGCAGCTTTACCTGAATGTAGGCAGCCTCGCCCAGGAGCAAAGTGACAGTGATGCCACAGGATGGTGCAACAGGCCTAGGAGAAAGCCACATTGTCCTGGAACTAGCCAGCATTTTTTCCTGGTAATTCAATGTTTACTTATACAGCCCTAAATCACGAGTGTCTCAAAGAGCTGCTACAACTGGAATAAGGCAGCCTCACTTTTTTTCCAAGGAACAAAGTCACTGCGATGCCCAGGAATGAGCCAGGTTGTCCTGGATCAGGACCATCGGATCGTCTAAGAACGCAACAAGGAACAAGATAAGACGTTTTCCTGGTAATTAGGCAGCATTGACAACCTCACTTTTTAGGAATTAATTGACCAGGATGCCAAAGAATAAAGCAAGTTGTCATACTTGGAAAGTGTCCCAGGTAATCCGTCAGCATCAACAGGAATAAGGCCGCGTCACTTTCCAGGACCAAAGCGACCGTGATAACACCACGCCCAGGAACAAGGCAGGTTGTCCTGAAACATAGTAGCATCTTTTAAAGTTTTCCTGGTAATTTGTCAGCTTCAACAGGAATAAGGCAGCGCCACTTTCCAGGAACAGGGCGGTCATGAGGATAGAAGATGGTCACATTGTACCGGAACAGGGCAGAACCTAGCACAGTGGTTCTCAACATTTTTTCACTGAAGTACCCCTTGTGAACATTTTTTCAATTCAAGTACCCCCTAATCAGAGCAAAGCATTTTTGGTTGGAAAAAAGAGATAAATAATTAAAATACAGCACTATGTCATCATTTTCTGAGTTATTAAATTGTATAACAGTGCAAAATTTTGCCCATTTGTAGTGGTCTTTCTTGAACTATTTGGGAAAAAAAGACATACAAATAACTAAAAACTTGTTGAAAAATAAACAAGTGATTCAATTATAATTAAAGATTTCTACACATGGAAGTAATCATCAACTTAAAGTGCCCTCTTTGGGGATTGTAATAGAGATCCACCTGGATTCATCAACTTAAAGGCCTACTTACACCCACTACTAGCCACCACGCAGTCTGATAGTTTATATATCAATGATGAAATATTAACATTGCAACACATGCCAATACGGCCGCTTTAGTTTACTAAATTACAATTATAAATTTCCTGGGAGTTTCGTCTTGAAAACGTTGTGTAATAACGCAAGACGTCACGGGTTTAAGGAAGTATGAGCGCTGCACACACACACAGCTAAAAGTCGCTAGCTTTAACGGCATAATTACACAGTATTTTGGACATCTGTGTTGCTGAATCTTTTGCAATTTGTTCAATTAATATTGCAGAAGTCAAAGTAGAAAGATGGAGTTGGGAAGCTTTAGCCTTTAGCCACACAAACACACGGTGATTCCTTGTTTAAAATTCCTGGATGGTGAAACTTTACTATGGATCAGAGCGCGTTCAAGCAAACATGAATCACGACGGAATGTCAACCAGCAGTTTTCGGTGAGAAAATTGTGGTAAAAAGTCGCTTCTTACCGGAGAAAAGCTGAGCTTGTGCTGTCCGTAAAGCTACCGTCCACTCCCCTGAGACATTGGCGTCAAGACACCCGTGGACGTACACCTCCGACTATCAGGTACTATTAAACTCACTAAAACACTAGCAACACAATTGAAAGATAAGGGATTTTCCAGAACTATCCTAATAAATGTCTCTAAAAACATCGGAATCCGTCCCAATCCAATCGCGTTTTTTTTGTTTTTTTTAATCGTTTTTTTTTTCTAATCCGTCGCTATCAATATCCTCGAACACAAATCTTTCATCCTCGCTCAAATTAATGGGGAAATTGTCGTTTTCTCGATCCGAATAGCATTTTTTGTTGGAGGCTCAAATTAAAAACCGTGAATATGTGAGGAGCCTCAACACGTGTGACGTCATTGTCTGCGACTTCCGGTAGAGGCAGGGCTTTTCTCTTAGCACCGAAAGTTGCGAACTTTATCGTGGATGTTCTCTACTAAAACCTTTCGGCAAAAATATGGCAAAATCGCGAAATGGTTGGACCTGCTATCCCCGTTTGAATAAGAAATCTCATTTCAGTTTGCCTTTAATTCTAAAAATTTCTTCACAAAAAATCCATCCATCCATCCATCATCTTCCGCTTATCCGAGGTCGGGTCGCGGGGGCAACAACCTAAGCAGGGAAACCCAGACTTCCCTCTCCCCAGCCACTTCGTCTAGCTCTTCCCGGGGGATCCCGAGGCGTTCCCAGGCCAGCCGGGAGACATAGTCTTCCCAACGTTTCCTGGGTCTTCCCCGTGGCCTCCTACCGGTTAGACGTGTCTAGGGAGGTGTTCGGGTGGCATCCTGACCAGATGCCCGAACCACCTCATCTGGCTTCACAAAAAAATAAATCTTTAACATCAATATTTATGGAACATGTCCACAAAAATCCATCTGCCAGCACTGAATATTGCATTGTTGCATTTCTTTTCACAGTTTATGAACTTACATTCATATTTTGTTGACGTATCATTCAATAAAAATATTTATAAAGGATTTTTGAATTGTTGCTGTTTTTAGAATATTTTTTTTTAAATCTCACGTACCCCTTGGCATACCTTCAGGGGTACGCGTACCCCTATTTGAGAACCACTGCCCTAGCACATGCATGGAAAAGCTAGCTTCGGTTGTTCTGGCCTACGATAACCATGCCACCACTGCGCTGCTCGTTGGCCTAGCATTCAAGACTCAGACTTAAACACGAGCAAGTTTATGCCTGTTTATCGGGACTTTATTGCATGTGCGGTGTTCACTGTGCTGAGGCAGGAAATATGCGACGCTCCTCCATGCCTGTTTTATTTTATAGCTCATACACGCCTCGTAAAAGAGAGCGCGGGCGGGAGGAGGCGACGTCTAGTCCGGTCCGACATTAACTCTGCACTAAAACACTTTTAGGACTCCATGGATGGATGAAGTCAAAGCTGTCAAATAGGAGGAGCGTTTAGGAGTGGCTTTGTTTGCCCTCAGCAGGCTGTTGTGTGTCTTTGCTGCATTATTACACCCCCGCTCCCTGCTGCAACCCTTGTGAATAATGCAAGGGTAATAAAATTCCATCTATGTTCAATTACGCCGCTTGTGCAGGACTCCTGAAATCTTTCGGTCTTTTAGCGA
Organism: Nerophis ophidion; assembly: GCF_033978795.1. Lineage (NCBI taxonomy): Eukaryota > Metazoa > Chordata > Actinopteri > Syngnathiformes > Syngnathidae > Nerophis > Nerophis ophidion. The sequence continues at coordinate 2,632,031 of NC_084620.1, forward strand.
GCGACGACGGCGTCCTGCTACCTTTTTAGCACAGATTTCAAGGCGGCGGCGGCGGCGGCGGCAGGCGATCGATACACAGAAAAGACACCCGGGGGACTTCTTTAGCTTACATTGTGAAGAAAGCGAAAGACATTTCGTGCTGCTCTGACTTCCGACCCCGTGCCGACGTTCGGATTTGCAGTTGTTGACCAAAAGGGGACACAAACATGGCTTTCTTGAAGTCCAAACAGAACGCCATGGCCCTTTCTGTCATCATGCGAAATGAAAAGCTGCAAGATCAATATATGGCTGGGTTTAAATTGGACATGCAGCGAGCTTAAAGGAAACGGCCCGGATGAGGCTTTGATTATTGGCGCTCCTAAGGCTTCCGATTGTTCCAATAAATCCCCCTGGGAACCAATGTCCACTGCAGAGGACGCCGGTTCTCTCAGAGGACCAAAAGTCCTGGATAAAGTGAGGAGCCATCTGGTTCAGCCCTGAAAAATTGTCTACTACAACAGTTTGAGATGCTACCTCAGTAGAAGCATTTAAGTCTCACCTTAAAACTCGTCTGTATACTCTAGCCTATAAATAGACCTCCTTTTTAGACCAGTTGATCTGCCGCTTCTTTTCTTTTTCTCCTCTGTCCCCCCCTCCCTTGTGGAGGTGGTCCGGTCCGATGACCATGGATGAAGTACTGGCTGTCCAGAGTCGAGACCCAGGATGGACCGCTCGTCGGGACCCAGGATGGACCGCTCGCCTGTGTATCGGTTGGGGACATCTCTACGATGCTGATCCGACTCCGCTTGGGATGGTCTCCTGTGGACGGGACTCTCGCTGCTGTCTTGGATCCGCTTTGAACTGAACTCTCGCGGCTTTGTTGGAGCCACTATGGATTGAACTTTCACAGTATCATGTTAGACCCGCTCGACATCCATTGCTTTCGGTCCCCTAGAGGGGGGGTTGCCCCCATTTGAGGTTCTCTCCAAGGTTTCTCATAGTCAGCATTGTCACTGGCGTCCCACTGGATGTGAATTCTCCCTGCCCACTGGGTGTGAGTTTTCCTTGCCCTTATGTGGGTTCTTCCGAGGATGTCGTAGTCATAGTGGTTTGTACAGTCCTTTGAGACATTTGTGATTTGGGGCTATATAAATAAACATTGATTGATTGATTGATACTACATCCAGCGCTAAAGTAGTCACGTTTGTTGTGATTATTCCATTGATCTCAATCCCTATCTTGCCAAATGATTATTATTACTGTATTAAAAAATATTTGTTTGACAGCACTGGTGTTGTCCCGGCACTGGTACCAACATTTTTTCGATAATTTTCGGTACGTTTTGATACTTTTCTGAAGAAGGGGGACCACAAAAAAAATGCATTACTGGCTTTATTTTAACAAAAAAAATTACCTTAAACATGTTTCTTATTGCAAGTTTGTCCTTAATTAGAATAGTGAACATACGAGACAACTTGTCGTTTGCTAGTTGTCACGGCGGGGTTTGTTCTCCCAGGATGCAAACGGACTATTCCGGACGAGGCGTGCAGGTAAGAAAATATTTATTCCTCAAAACTCAAAAGGGTACAAAAACGGAAAAACAAGGCGAAGGCACAATGCACTGATCGCACTTCGAGCCAAAAAGTAACACTTAGCATCGACTATGGACATAGAGAACTTATGAAACTGTGGCATGAAATAAATGAGACTTACGTGGTCCAGGCATGAGGCAAACAACTTGCATAACTATGGCATGGATCAACTAATGACGCCAGGACGACTGACTGGCAAAGGCAGGCTTAAATAGTCAATCAATCAATCAATCAATGTTTACTTATATAGCCCTAAATCACTAGTGTCTCAAAGGGCTGCATAAACCACTACGACATCCTCGGTAGGCCCACATAAGGGCAAGGAAAACTCACACCCAGTGGGACGTCGGTGACAATGATGACTATGAGAACCTTGGAGAGGAGGAAAGCAATGGATGTCGAGCGGGTCTAACATGATACTGTGAAAGTTCAATCCATAATGGATCCAACACAGTCGCGAGAGTCCAGTCCAAAGCGGATCCAACACATCAGCGAGAGTCCCGTTCACAGCGGAGCCAGCAGGAAACCATCCCAAGCGGAGGCTGATCAGCAGCGCAGAGATGTCCCCAGCCGATACACAGGCCTCTGATTAGAAGCAGGTGCGCGTCCGGAACACCAGAGGCAGGTGAAAATCATAACTAGCCATGGTAACTAAAACAAACTCAGGTGTCAAACAGGAACTAAAAGAGTCCAAAACTAACAGAACATAACAAAAACATGATCTGGACCATGTATCATGACAGTAGTAAGTAAGCAAACAAAGGCTTTCATTTTAGCTGTTGACATATGCAGTAACATATTGTGTCATTTATCATTCTATTTATGTGTAAAAATGATTAAGGACAAGTGGTAGAAAATAAAGTATTAATCTACTTATTCATTTACTGTCAATATCAGCTTACTTTCTCTTTCAAACATTTTCTATCTACACTTCTGTTAAAATGTAATAATCCCTTATTCTTCTGTTGTTTGATACTTTACATTAGTTTGGGATGATACCACAAATGTGGGATTCAATCTGACACCAAGTAGTTAGAGGATCATACATTGGTCATATTCAAATGTGTCCAGGGACATATTTTCTGAGTTCATAAACATAATATAAATTTGAAAAAAAAAACAAAAGATGTTGTGACGCCAAAAAATATTGACGTAACCAAAGTAGTATCGACTAGATACACTATTGTACTTGGTATCATTACAGTGGATGTTAGGTGCAGATCCACCAATGGCGTTTGTTTACATTTTAATACCGGTGCGCTACAGTGTGTAGTGAAGCATTTTTAGCTATCCCTCGTCCTGCAGGGATGATAGTCGTAACAAACTTACTTTATTTGTCGCCATGGAGGCGAGGATTAGTTATTTAGAAGTACCTAAAACACTGTGGAAGGTGGATGGATGTTAGCAGCTAGCTAGCTAGCCATGTCTTAAAGCACCTCTTCCAGTGTGCGTTTCAGTGTTATAACTTCACCTTTATCGTTGTTTTAACTTATAATAATAATTATAATCCACTCCTACCATGCCCTAATACCCTACTGTGCAATACTACCCTTCGAGTGCAATACGTCCGACACTGATTGTTATTTATTACTTCGGTACTCTTGTCTTGTTCTGTATAATGTACTGTATTTTTTATTGTATACTGTTTTGTATATTGGACAGGATTTCTTCTTTTATTGGATAGTAGTCTGTTTATTTCAATTGTTAGTTTTTTCCCTTTGTTACCTCTTGTGTTATTTATTTCACCCCATATTTGATCCCACTACCGCACCTTAAGGGGGAACATTATCACCAAACCTATGCAAGCGTCAATATATACCTTGATGGTGCAGACAAAAGACCATTCATTTTTTTAACTGATTCCCGAACTCTAAATGGGTGAATTTTGGAAAATTAAACGCCTTTCTGTTTATCGGTCTTTTAGCGATGACGTCAGAACGTGACGTCACCGAGGTAACACACCCGCCATATTCATTTTCACGTTACAAACACCGGGTCTCAGCTCTGCTATTTTCCGTTTTTTCGACTATTTTTTGGAACCTTGGAGACATCATGCCTCGTCGGTGTGTTGTCGGAGGGTGTAACAACACTAACAGGGAGGGATTCAAGTTGCACCACTGGCAAGAAATCTGCCGCCAGACCCCTTTGAATGTACCAAAGTGTCTTCACATTTGACCGGCGATGCTAAGACAGACATGGCACAGAGATGTATGGATAACCTGCAGATGCATTTGCAACAATTAAGTCAACAAAATCACAAAGGTGAGTTTTGTTGATGTTGTTGACTTACGTGCTAATCAGACATATTTGTCACGGCAGGACTGCCAGCTAATCGATGCTAACATACTACGCTAATCGATGCTAACATGCTATTCATGCTAGCTGTATGTACATTTGAAACTAGATACCCACATTTAATGCGAAACAAACACTTACCAATCGACGGATTTAAGTTGCTCCAGTGTCACAAGATGCGAAAGTCCTGATCGTTTGGTCCGCACATTTTACCGGTGATGCTAATAAGGCAGCCATGCTATGGGCCACTTCATTAGGTACACCCACGCTATGGCCGAATAGCGTCAATAGCTATTCGCTCAATAGCTTCAATTTCTTCTTCAATTTCGTTTTCGCTATCTGCCTCCATACTCCGACCATCTGTTTCAATACATGCGTAATCTCTTGAATCACTTAAGCCGCTGAAATCCGAGTCTGAATCCGAGCTAATGTCGCTATATCTTGCTGTGGTAACCGCCATGTTGTTTGTATTGGCAGCACTGTATGACGTCACAGGGAAATGGACAGTGGTTTCGAAGATAGCGAAAATAAGCCACTTTAAAGATTTATTTAGGGATATTCCGGGACCGGTAAAATTTTGAAAAAAACTTCAAAAAATACAACAAGCCACTGAGAACTGATTTTTATTGTTTTTAACCCTTTTGAAATTGTGATAATATTCCCCTTTAAGTTGGAGTCTTTAATCTCGTGATATGCAAATATAATGACAATAAAGTCCATTCCATTCTATGTTTTTTTTTTAAGCCAAAATGCGTCCGTTCTCCCTTTTCTGTCTACACACTGTCTGTTTGTAAGTAGTCTGTGATTGTGTGCTGCCGAACATGCTCCTCTGCTCGTAAAACCAGCAACGACACGAGTTGGCGCCAGGAGGCGGGGGACTGGTACCTTTTTAGAGGCGGCAGAGTACCGATTATGAAATATTAGTGCCGCGGTACTATACTAATACCGGTATACCGTACAACCCTAGACAGCACTAATCAAAACACACCTACAAATGGTTACTGCATTTTTACAAATATTTTTTTGTGTTATTATTGAGAGTACTCTTAGTCACTGGTTAGTGGCTAGCAGTGTTTACAAGGACCGTGACATGAAAGTGCAGCAGACATTCAACAGTAAATGGGTTTGTTTTTTTTCCCCCTTGTTTGCATTGATTATAGTTAATGGACACATTGATCCGGATCAATGTCTTTTGAGGCTTTACAAATGTGCAGCAAGATTATTTTCAGACCGGAGGTCTGTTTGTGACTGACTAACGAGCGTTTGCCTCGAGATGTTCTATTTTCTGTGTGTGTGTGATTGTCTGTAACACGAGTCTAATTGTCAGTTTCATGCCTCCCGCTCGGAGGAAGTCAAGTCGAGCATCTTTCTGGAAACAAGAGTCCCTCCGCCCCAGCGCCGCGTCAAGTTAATGTCAAATGTGAGCCGACAGCTTGTCCCGATGCCAAACGGCCCAAAAAAAAAAACAGCGATCTTGCACCTGCGAGAAGGAAGGCGCATGCATGGCAACGACAAAAACAAAAAAGCTAAGGGCTTCCAACATAAGTTGCCATGGAGACAGGAGACTGTGGCAGCCAATTCTGCTGTGCCACACCCAATGAAAAGAAAGGGGCTTGAGAAAAAATTAAGAATTCGACCTGAAAAAATCTGCCTTTTTCTTAAAGTCCTACTGAAACCCACTACTAGCGACCACGCAGTCTGATAGTTTATATATCAATGATGAAATATTAACATTGCAACACATGCCAATACGGCCTTTTTAGTGTACTAAGTTGCAATTTTAAATTTCCCGCGAAGTGTCGTGTTGAAAACGTCGCGGTATGATGACTCTTATAATGACGCGTGCGTTCGATGTCACCGGTTGTAGCGGACATTATTTTCCAGCCCGATCCAAGCTATAAGTAGTCTGCTTTAATCGCATAATTACGCAGTATTCTGGACATCTGTGTTGCTGAATCTTTTGCAATTTGTTCAATTAATAATGGAGAAGTCCAAGTAGAAAGATGGAGTTGGGAAGCTTTTAGCCTTTAGCCACACAAACACAGCCGGTGTTTCCTTGTTTAAAATTCCCAAAGATGAAGCTTTACTATGGATCAGAGCGGTCAAGCGAACATGGATGCCGACTACATGTCAACCTGCAGTTTTCGGTGAGAAAATTGTGGTAATAAGTCGCCTCTTACCGGAAACATCAGCGGAGCTTTCGTCCTGCTGCAGCTGCTGTGACTTCTCTCATAGACTCTGGCGTCAACACACTCGTGGCCACACCCCTCCGACTTTCAGGTACTATTTAATCTCACTAAAACACTAGCAACACAATAGGCAGATAAGGGATTTTCCAGAATTATCCTAGTAAATGTGTCTAACATCTGAATCGCTTCCCCTGCAATCACCTTTTATTTATTTTGTTACTTTTTCTTTTTTTTCTAGTCCACTCTAAATTTCCTCATCCACGAATCTTTCATCCTCGCGCAAATTAATGGGGAAATTGTCGCTTTCTCGGTCCAAATAGCTCTAGCTGCTGCTGGCTATGATTGTAAACAATGTGAGGATGGGAGGAGCACTGAATGTAACTTAGATATTGGGTTTCACTATGTAAAGCGCTATATAAATATAATTCACTTCACTTCACTTCACTACAACCTGTGACGTCACCGTCTGCTACTTCCGGTACAGGCAAGGCTTTTTTATTAGCGACCAAAAGTTGCGGACTTTATCGTGGATGTTCTCTACTAAATCCTTTCAGCAAAAATATGGCAATATCGCGAAATGATCAAGTATGACACATAGAATGGACCTGCTATCCCCGTTTAAATAAGAACATCTCATTTCAGTAGGCCTTTAATGTAGTTTTGAATCGTTGGTGTCTGGCAATGCTTACGTCATCTTGTTCGCTGCAGGTTATCCAATTAAGACAATGACTTAGTCAGCTAGCGAGCGCCCCACCTAGCCTCGAATGTGCGGCAATGCGGCGTAGGCCTACCAGCACTGCGGCTGCCGTGACAATCGTTCGTCATTTTCAAGTGTCCCGGTGAATAATTCAGTCCGAACTGAACGGTAAAGTTATTTTAAAGAATGCGTGCATTATTTAGCACGTGGACACAGGTGCGCTTTCAGTCACGCAGGCGGCAACCAACAGAAACACACATTGACACAGAGCGTTTATTCATTTGGAACAACTTTAACACCAGGATTAGTTCAGCCGTATTTGCATAAACTCCTCCCATTGAAGTCACATGACCCTCTCGGTTGTAAACAGATCTGTCACATTCTCCTTACGACCTGTGCTTGTTCAACAAACGCCAGCGAGTGAGGATGCTAAATAATTAAACACTCTCTGCATTTGTTCTCTTGCAACTTTCATAGAAAGCTTTTGTAATCTCGTCTTATTTTGCCTCCTTAAAGGCCTACTGAAATGAGATTTTCTTATTTAAACGGGGATAGCAGGTCCATTCTATGTCAATCAATCAATCAATGTTTACTTATATAGCCCTAAATCACTAGTGTCTCAAAGGGCTGCACAAACCACCACGACATCCTCTGTAGGCCCACATAAGGGCAAGGAAAACTCACACCCAGTGGGACGTCGGTGACAATGATGACTATGAGAACCTTGGAGAGGAGGAAAGCAATGGATGTCGAGCGGGTCTAACATGATACTGTGAAAGTTCAATCCATAATGGATCCAACACAGTCGCGAGAGTCCAGTCCAAAGCGGATCCAACACAGCAGCGAGAGTCCCGTTCACAGCGGAGCCAGCAGGAAACCATCCCAAGCGGAGGCGGATCAGCAGCGCAGAGATGTCCCCAGCCGATACACAGGCAAGCAGTACATGGCCACCGGATCGGACCGGACCCCCTCCACAGGGGAGAGTGGGACATAGAAGAAAAAGAAAAGAAACAGCAGATCAACTGGTCATACTTGATCAATTTGCAACATTGCCATATTTTTGCTGAAAGGATTTAGTAGAGAACATCCACGATAAAGTTCGCAACTTTTGGTCGCTCATAAAAAAGCCTTGCCTGTACCGGAAATCGCAGACGATGACATCACAAGTGTGAGGGCTCCTCACATCCTCACATTGCTTATAATGGGAGCCTCCAACAAAAAGTGCTATTCGGACCGAGAAAACAACAATTTCCCCATTAATTTGAGCGAGGATGAAAGATTCGTGTTTGAGGATATTGATAGTGAAGGACTAGAAATAAAAAAAGTAAAAAAATACATTTAAAAAACGTGATTGCATTGGGACGAATTCAGATGTTTTTAGACACATTTACTAGGATAATTCTGGGAAATCCCTTATCTTTCTATTGTGTTGCTAGTCTTTTAGTGAGTTTAACAGTACCTGATAGTCAGAGGGGTGTGTCTTGACGCCAGTGTCTCAGGGAAGTCGACGGCAGCTTTATGGGCGGCACAAGCTCAGCTTTTCTCCGGTAAGAAGCTACTTTTTACCAAAATTTTCTCACCAAAACGTGCTGGTTGACATTCGGTCGTGATCCATGTTCGCTGTGATCCATAGTAAAGTTTCACCTCCGTGAATTTTTGTGTGGCTAAAGGCTAAAGCTTCCCAACTCTATCTTTCTACTTTGACTTCTCCAATTTTAATTGAACAAATTGCAAAAGATTCAGCAACACAGATGTCCAGAATACTGTGTAATTATGCCGTTAAAGCAGATGACTTTTAGCTGTGTTTGTGCGCAGCGCTCATATTTCCTAACAGCCCGTGTCGTCAAGCGTACACGTCATCATTACGCGATGTTTTCAAGAAAAAACTCTCGGAAAATTGTAATCTAGTAACCTAAAAAGGCCGTATTGGCGTGTGTTGCAATGTTAATATTTCATCATTGATATATAAACTATCAGACTGCGTGGTCGCTAGTAGTGGCTTTCAGTAGGCCTTTAAAGGCCTACTGAAATGAGATTTTCTTATTTAAACGGGGATAGCAGGTCCATTCTATGTGTCATACTTGATCATTTCGCGATATTGCCATATTTTTGCTGAAAGGATTTAGTAGAGAACATCGACGATAAAGTTTGCAACTTTTGGTCGCTAATAAAAAAAGCCTTGCCTGTACCGGAAGTAGCAGACGATGTGCGCGTGACGTCACGGGTTGTAGGGCTCCTCACATCTGAACATTGTTTATAATGGGAGCCTCCAGCAGCAAGAGCTATTCGGACCGAGAAAGCGACAATTTCCCCATTAATTTGAGCGAGGATGAAAGATTTGTGGATGAGGAAATTTAGAGTGACGGACTAGAAAAAAAAAAGGCGATTGCATTGGGAGCGATCCGGATGTTTTTAGACACATTTACTAGGATAATTCTGGAAAATCCCTTATCTGCTTATTGTGTTACTAGTGTTTTAGGGAGATTATATGGTCGTACCTGAAAGTATGAGGGGTGTATCCACGGGTGTGTTGACGTCTCTGAGGGAAGTCACAAAGCTGTAGCAGGACAGAAGCTCCGCTGATCTCCAGTAAGAGGCGACTTTATTCCACAATTTTCTCATTGAAAACTGCCGGTTGATTTGTAGTCGGGATCCATGTTCGCTTGACCGCTCTGATCCATAGTAAAGCTTCACCTCCGGGAATTTTAAACAAGGAAACACCGTGTGTTTGTGTGGCTAAAGGCTAAAAGCTTCCCACCTCCATCTTTCTACTTTGACTTCTCCATTATTAATTGAACAAATTGCAAAAGATTCAGCAACACAGATGTCCAGAATACTGTGTACTTGTGTGATGAAAAGAGACGACTTTTAGCTGTAAGTGGTGCTGGGCTAATATGTTCCCTCCCATCCAATCCACTTTATTTTTATAGCACATTTAAACAACAAGAACGTTTCCAAAGTGCTGCACAGCCATGTTAAAAACAATATTAAAAAACAATATTATGCTCCACTAATGACTGAATAAAAACAAAAAATAAATAAATAAACCAATATAGAAACAATATAAAAATAAATATGATTAAAAACAATTTTAAAGGGTAAAATCAATTAAAACAGTAAAATAGAAATCAAAGTGTATAAAAAACACAGAGGACAACAGAGAACAGAGGACCACACAACTCACGTAGCGTTAAAAGCCAAAGAATAAAAGTGGGTCTTAAGACGAGACTTAAAAGAGTCCACTGTGGAAGCAGTTTGAACATGGAGGGGCAGAGTGTTCCAGAGCTTAGGTCCTGTCTCCCCTGGTCTTAAGTCTGGTCTTGGGCACCACGAGCTGGAACTGGCTCTCGGACCTCAGAGCGCGCGCAGGGATGTAAATTTGGATGAGGTCCGAGATATATTGAGGTGCCAGTCCATGTAAAGATTTAAAAACAAACAGCAATGTTTTAAAATCAATTCTAAAATGAACAGGGAGCCAGTGCAAACTCTGAAGAATTAGGGTTCTATGCTGGCGTTTCCTGGTCCCTGTTAAAAGTCCTGCTGCCGCGTTCTGGACTAACTGCAACCAGGAGAGAGCTTTTTGGCTAATACCAGCATAAAGTGCATTGCAGTAGTCCAGGCCACTTGAAATAAAAGCATGCACCACTTGTTCAAAAAGATAAAAACGGTTTAACCTTTACTAAAAGACGAAGGTGATAAAAACACGATTTTAAAACGCCATTGACTTGTTTGTCTAGTTTAAAATGGCTGTCTATAGTGACGCCAAGTGGTGACTTTGGGACGCACTAATTTTGCAATGGTCCCAAGTCAGTGAGGGCCGTACCAAAAACTAAAATGTCCATTTTTCCCTCATTCATTATTAAAAAATTCTGTGCTAACCAAGCCTAGACGTCACATAGAGAGTTGAGAAGGGGTGTCAGGGGGCGTGGCTTTTTGAAATCGGCATATAAATTTCGCAGTGATCTGCATAAAAGTGATAAAAACACTCAATGTTTCTTAAAAGTCTCTCCAAAAGGGAGGAGATAAAGAGCGAACAGGATGGGGCCTAAAATAGATCCCTGGGGGACACCACAGTAAAGCGGGGCGACCAATAACGTCACAAACACGCGTGATCATTCCGCGACGTTTTCAACAGGAAACTCCGCGAGAAATTTCAATCAATCAATCAATCAATCAATGTTTACTTATATAGCCCTAAATCACTAGTGTCTCAAAGGGCTGCACAAACTACCACGACATCCTCGGTAGGCCCACATAAGGGCAAGGAAAACTCACACCCAGTGGGACGTCGGTGACAATAATGACTATGAGAACCTTGGAGAGGAGGAAAGCAATGGATGTCGAGCGGGTCTAACATGATACTGTGAAAGTTCAATTTATAATGGATCCAACACAGTCGCGAGAGTCCAGTCCAAAGCGGATCCAACACAGCAGCGAGAGTCCCGTTCACAGCGGAGCCAGCAGGAAACCATCCCAAGCGGAGGCGGATCAGCAGCGCAGAGATGTCCCCAGCCGATACACAGGCAAGCAGTACATGGCCACCGGATCGGACCGGACCCCCTCCACAGGGGAGAGTGGGACATAGGAGAAAAAGAAAAGAAACAGCAGATCAACTGGTCTAAAAAGGGAGTCTATTTAAAGGCTAGAGTATACAAATGAGTTTTAAGGTGAGACTTAAATGCTTCTACTGAGGTGGCATCTCGAAAATGTTATTTAGTAAACTAAACCGGCCGTATTGGCATGTGTTGCAATGTTAATATTTCCATCCATCCATCCATTTTCTACCGCTTATTCCCTTTCGGGGTCGCCTATCTCAGCTACAATCGGGCGGAAGGCGGGGTACACCCTGGACAAGTCGCCACCTCATCGCAGGGCCAACACAGATAGACAGACAACATTCACACACTAGGGACCATTTAGTGTTGCCAATCAACCTATCCCCAGGTGCATGTCTTTGGAAGTGGGAGGAAGCCGGAGTACCCGGAGGGAACCCACGCAGTCACGGGGAGAACATGCAAACTCCACACAGAAAGATCCCGAGCCTGGGATTGAACCCAGGACTACTCAGGATCTTTGTATTGTGAGGCAGACGCACTAACTCCTCTGCCAAAAAATGCAACTAACACAGCAAAATATGAACCCGAAGGGTAAAAATAAACCCCACCTACAATCCAATATATGTGATATATCACTAAACTTTAGAACTTTGTTGTAAAAATCTCCTTCCGCATCTGTCCTAGACACCCGCGTTTCAGGCTGACGCTCCCCACCCACACTGCTTGGTGCCTCGTCTGAGCTGCTGTGACTTAGATTACCATAGTAACTAATTACATTACCACAGTAACTAGTATATCATGCAAAAGTGCAAATTCCAACCATTGAATTACTTTGCATAGTTCAAGACGTACGGTCATTTGAAAACATCAGTTTCCATCTTAAAGATCTAAAAAAAAAAAAATTATTTGGGAATGTCCAGCGGGCCAGATTGAAAAGCTTAACGGGCCACATGTGGCCCCCGGGCCTTAATATTCCCAGGTCTGTTTTAGAGGATGGTGCAGGATCCAAAGTTTTCACCCAAATAAAGTAGAAGCATTTAAGTCTCATCTTAAAACTCATCTGTATACTCTAGCCTTTAAATAGACCTCCTTTTTAGACCAGTTGATCTGCCGCTTCTTTTCTTTCTCCTATGTCCCCCCCTCCCTTGTGGAGGGGGTCCGGTCCGATGACCATGGATGAAGTACTGACTGTCCAGAGTCGAGACCCAGGATGGACCGCTCGTCGGGACCCAGGATGGACCGCTCGCCTTTATCGGTTGGGGACATCTCTACGCTGCTGATCCGCTTGAGATGGTTTCCTGTGGACGGGACTCTCACTGCTGTCTTGGAGCCACTATGGATTGAACTTTCACAGTATCATGTTAGACCCGCTCGACATCCATTGCTTTCGGTCCCCTAGAGGGGGGGGGTTGCCCACATCTGAGGTCCTCTCCAAGGTTTCTCATAGTCAGCATTGTTGCTGGCGTCCCACTGAATGTGAATTCTCCCTGCCCACTGGATGTGAGTTTTCCTTGCCCTTTTGTGGGTTCTTCCGAGGATGTTGTAGTCGTAATGATTTGTGCAGTCCTTTGAGACATTTGTGATTTGGGGCTATATAAATAAACATTGATTGATTGATTGAAAGTCAGGGACGTAAATTCCTGCACATTTTGGCCAATAAGTGACATTTAGACGAATAGACTTTGATCAACTGTTTGATCAAAACCTAATGTGTTGTGTTTCTTGTGTCGACCAAACATCAAACTACAGAAAGATCTCGAGCCTGGATTTGAACCCAGGACTGCAGGACCTACGTATTGTGAGGCAGATGCACTAACCCCTCTGCCACCGTGAAGCCCATGTTAATATTTCATCATTGATATATAAACTATCAGACTGCGTGGTGGCTAGTAGTGGGTGTCAGTAGGCCTTTAATATTCCGTGTTTTCCCAACACAAAGTCAACATTCTACAGTCTAATGAGGAAACATATCAAAGATTCTTCTCCTATTTTTGACTTCTGCGCAGTTCCATCCCTAATGGCGCTGCTCTGATAGAGATGTCTTCACGGGACGATTAGCCTCACAGCGTCCTACCTCACGTTGTTTACTGCACATTATCCGCCAGAGTCGGAATTTTGGATTGTGACTCAGCCGCTTTTAAAAAAAAAAAAACATTCATTGCCGACTTTTAATCAGCCGCGCTACCCCTTGTTGCATAAGAAGTACTTTTAATGCTCAAACTTTCCAGAACAGTCGAAAATCTCTCAGTCCAAAAAGGCCCAAAACATCACTCACCTTGGACATACACTTTTGGAACTGATGCCCTCAGGCAGGAGAGACAGGACAATAACATGCCGGACAAACTGTTTGAAAAACACTTTTTACCCGAGAGCAATAGTGTCGCTGAACACAAGAGAACAATGACTGTGCATGTGAGCTGTATGCTTGGTATTTTGATGTATTTTATGTATTTTTATCTATATTCTTCTCTTTTTATGTATGATTTTGCACTAAATTAGTTTGCATGCAATTTCGTTGTACAATGTACAATGTACAATGTACAATGTACAATGTACAATGTACAATGTACAATACATATATATTCTATTCTATTCTAAATCTGCAGCCAGGAATAACTCTGACTTTTCCATTTTTGTTTAGGGCCTTATTGCAATTATGGCACATTGAATGACTTGGCGGGCCACTTTAAATGACGTGACAGAGCACATTGAATGACTTGGCGGGCCACAGTAAATGACGTGACAGAGCACATTGAATCACTTGGCAGGCCATTTGAAATGACGTGACAGAGCACATTGAATGACTTGGCAGGCCACTTTAAATGACGTGACAGAGCACATTGAATGACTTGGCGGGCCACTTTAAATGACGTGACAGAGCACATTGAATGACTTGGCAGGCCACTTTAAATGACGTGACAGAGCACATTGAATGACTTGGCAGGCCACTTTAAATGACGTGACAGAGCACATTGAATGACTTGGCGGGGCCACTTTAAATGACGTGACAGAGCACATTGAATGACTTGGCGGGCCACTTTAAATGACGTGACAGAGCACATTGAATGACTTGGCAGGCCACTTTAAATGACGTGACAGAGCACATTGAATGACTTGGCAGGCCACTTTAAATGACGTGACAGAGCACATTGAATGACTTGGCAGGCCAATTTAAATGACGTGACAGAGCACATTGAATGACTTGGCGGGCCACTTTAAATGACGTGACAGAGCACATTGAATGACTTGGCTGGCCACTTTAAATGACGTGACAGAGCACATTGAATGACTTGGCGGGCCACTTTAAATGACGTGACAGCACATTGAATGACTTGGCGGGCCACTTTAAATGACGTGACAGAGCACATTGAATGACTTGGCCGGCCACTTTAAATGACGTGACAGAGCACATTGAATGACTTGGCGGGCCACTTTAAATGACGTGACAGCACATTGAATGACTTGGCGGGCCACTTTAAATAACGTGACAGAGCACATTGAATCACTTGGCGGGCCACTTTAAATGACGTGACAGAGCACATTGAATGACTTGGCGGGCCACTTTAAATGATGTGACAGAGCACATTGAATGACTTGGCAGGCCACTTTAAATGACGTGACAGAGCACATTGAATGACTTAGCGGGCCACTTTAAATGACGTGACAGAGCACATTGAATGACTTGGCGGGCCACTTTAAATGACGTCACAGAGCACATTGAATGACTTGGCGGGCCAATTTAAATGACGTGACAGAGCACATTGAATGACTTGGCGGGCCACTTTAAATGACGTGACAGAGCACATTGAATGACTTGGCAGGCCACTTTAAATGACGTGACAGAGCACATTGAATCACTTGGCAGGCCATTTGAAATGACGTGACAGAGCACATTGAATGACTTGGCAGGCCACTTTAAATGACGTGACAGAGCACATTGAATGACTTGGCGGGCCACTTTAAATGACGTGACAGAGCACATTGAATGACTTGGCAGGCCACTTTAAATGACGTGACAGAGCACATTGAATGACTTGGCAGGCCACTTTAAATGACGTGACAGAGCACATTGAATGACTTGGCGGGCCACTTTAAATGACGTGACAGAGCACATTGAATGACTTGGCGGGCCACTTTAAATGACGTGACAGAGCACATTGAATGACTTGGCAGGCCACTTTAAATGACGTGACAGAGCACATTGAATGACTTGGCAGGCCACTTTAAATGACGTGACAGAGCACATTGAATGACTTGGCAGGCCAATTTAAATGACGTGACAGAGCACATTGAATGACTTGGCGGGCCACTTTAAATGACGTGACAGAGCACATTGAATGACTTGGCTGGCCACTTTAAATGACGTGACAGAGCACATTGAATGACTTGGCGGGCCACTTTAAATGACGTGACAGCACATTGAATGACTTGGCGGGCCACTTTAAATGACGTGACAGAGCACATTGAATGACTTGGCCGGCCACTTTAAATGACGTGACAGAGCACATTGAATGACTTGGCGGGCCACTTTAAATGACGTGACAGCACATTGAATGACTTGGCGGGCCACTTTAAATAACGTGACAGAGCACATTGAATCACTTGGCGGGCCACTTTAAATGACGTGACAGAGCACATTGAATGACTTGGCGGGCCACTTTAAATGATGTGACAGAGCACATTGAATGACTTGGCAGGCCACTTTAAATGACGTGACAGAGCACATTGAATGACTTAGCGGGCCACTTTAAATGACGTGACAGAGCACATTGAATGACTTGGCGGGCCACTTTAAATGACGTCACAGAGCACATTGAATGACTTGGCGGGCCAATTTAAATGACGTGACAGAGCACATTGAATGACTTGGCGGGCCACTTTAAATGACGTGACAGAGCACATTGAATGACTTGGCAGGCCACTTTAAATGACGTGACAGAGCACATTGAATGACTTGGTCGGCCACTTTAAATGACGTGACAGAGCACATTGAATGACTTGGCGGGCCACTTTAAATGACGTGACAGAGCACATTGAATGACTTGGCGGGCCACTTTAAATGACGTGACAGAGCACATTGAATCACTTGGCGGGCCACTTTAAATGACGTGACAGAGCACATTGAATGACTTGGCAGGCCAATTTAAATGACGTGACAGAGCACATTGAATGACTTGGCGGGCCACTTTAAATGACGTGACAGAGCACATTGAATGACTTGGCGGGCCACTTTAAATGACGTGACAGAGCACATTGAATGACTTGGCGGGCCACTTTAAATGACGTGACAGAGCACATTGAATGACTTGGCGGGCCACATTAAATGACGTGACAGAGCACATTGAATGACTTGGCCGGCCACTTTAAATGACGTGACAGAGCACATTGAATGACTTGGCGGGCCACTTTAAATGATGTGACAGCACATTGAATGACTTGGCGGGCCACTTTAAATGACGTGACAGAGCACATTGAATCACTTGGCGGGCCACTTTAAATGACGTGACAGAGCACATTGAATGACTTGGCGGGCCACTTTAAATGACATGACAGAGCACATTGAATGACTTGGCGGGCCACTTTAAATGACGTGACAGAGCACATTGAATGACTTGGCGGGCCACTTTAAATGACGTGACAGAGCACATTGAATGACTTGGCGGGCCACTTTAAATTACGTGACAGAGCACATTGAATGACTTGGCGGGCCACTTTAAATGACGTGACAGAGCACATTGAATGACTTGGCGGGCCACTTTAAATGACGTGACAGAGCACATTGAATGACTTGGCGGGCCACTTTAAATGACGTGACAGAGCACATTGAATGACTTGGCGGGCCACTTTAAATGACGTGACAGAGCACATTGAATAACTTGGCGGGCCACTTTAAATGACGTGACAGAGCACATTGAATGACTTGGCGGGCCACTTTAAATGACGTGACAGAGCACATTGAATGACTTGGCAGGCCACTTTAAATGATGTGACAGAGCACATTGAATGACTTGGCAGGCCACTTTAAATGACGTGACAGAGCACATTGAATGACTTGGCGGGCCACTTTAAATGACGTGACAGAGCACATTGAATGACTTAGCGGGCCACTTTAAATGACGTGACAGAGCACATTGAATGACTTGGCGGGCCATTTTAAATGACGTGACAGAGCACATTGAATGACTCGGCGGGCCACTTTAAATGACGTGACAGAGCACATTGAATGACTTGGCGGGCCACTTTAAATGACGTGACAGAGCACATTGAATGACTTGGCAGGCCACTTTAAATGACGTGACAGAGCACATTGAATGACTTGGCGGGCCACTTTAAATGACGTGACAGAGCACATTGAATGACTTGGCGGGCCACTTTAAATGACGTGACAGAGCACATTGAATGACTTGGCAGGCCACTTTAAATGACGTGACAGAGCACATTGAATGACTTGGCAGGCCACTTTAAATGACGTGACAGAGCACATTGAATGACTTGGCGGGCCACTTTAAATGACGTGACAGAGCACATTGAATGACTTGGCGGGCCACTTTAAATGACGTGACAGAGCACATTGAATGACTTGGCGGGCCACTTTAAATGACGTGACAGAGCACATTGAATGACTTGGCGGGCCACTTTAAATGACGTGACAGAGCACATTGAATGACTTGGCAGGCCACTTTAAATGACGTGACAGAGCACATTGAATGACTTGGCAGGCCACTTTAAATGACGTGACAGAGCACATTGAATGACTTGGCAAGCCAGTTTAAATGACGTGACAGACCACATTGAATAACATTGTGGGCCACATTAATGAGGTGACAGACCACTTAAATGATGTGACAGACCACATTGAATAACACTGTGGGCCACATTAATGAGGTGACAGACCACTTAAATGATGTGACAGACCACATTGAATAACATTGTGGGCCACATTAATGAGGTGACAGACCACTTAAATGATGTGACAGACCACATTGAATAACATTGTGGGCCACATTAATGAGGTGACAGACCACTTAAATGATGTGACAGACCACAATGAATAACATTGAGGGCCACTTAATGCGATGATGTGGCGACTTGTACAGGGTGTATATCGCCTTCCTCTCGATTGTAGCTGAGATAGGCACCAGCGCCCCCCGCGAATCCAAAGGGAATAAGCGGTAGAAAATGGATAGATGGATGGATGGAGGGCCACTTAATCCTTGTTTGTGAATGACTGAGCATTTCATGGAAGCTGCTATTATACCCAATCATGGCATCCACCTGTTCCCAATTATCCTGTCCATCCATCTTCTTCCGCTTACCCGAGGTCGGGTCGCGGGGGCAACAGCCTAAGCAGGGAAACCCAGACTTCCCTCTCCCCAGCCACTTCGTCCAGCTCTTCCCGGGGGATCCCGAGGTGTTCCCAGGCCAGCCGGGAGACATAGTCTTCCCAACGTGTCCTGGGTCTTCCCCGTGGCCTCCTACCGGTTGGACGTGCCCTAAACACCTCCCTAGGGAGGCGTTCGGGTGGCATCCTGACCAGATGCCCGAACCAGATCCTGTTCAGCTGTGGGATATTCCAAATAAGTGTTTGATGAGCATTCCTCAACTTTCTCAGTCTTTTTTGCCACCTGTGCCATATTTTTTGAAACATGTTGCAGGCGTCAAATTCCAAATGTGCTAATATTTGCAAAAAAATAAAGTTTTCTAGTTGGAACATTAAATATCTTGTCTTTGCAGTCTATTCAATTGAATATAAGTTGAAAAGGATTTGCAAATCATTGTATTCTCGTTTTATTTCAGATTTACACAACGTGCCAACTTCACTGCTTTTAGGTTTTGTACATTTAAGCGATTGGAACCTTTCTCATGCCCATACTTGCCAACCCTCCCGGATTTTCCGGGAGACTCCTGAAATTCAGCGCCTCTCCCGAAAACCTCCCAAAATTCAGGTGGTGCTGGAGGCCACGCCCCCTCCTGCTCCTTGCTGACCTGAGTGAGGACATCCTGTTTTCACGTCCGCTTTCCCACAATGTAAATAGCGTGCCTGCCCAATGACGTTATAACTGTAGAATGATCAAGGGCGAGTTCTTGGTTTCTTATGTGGGTCTTTTGTTAAGCAGTTTCATTAACGTCCTCCCAGCGCGGTAACAACACACAACAACAGCAGTCATGTTTTCGTCTACCGTAAACAACAAAGTTGTGACACTCTTAAACAGGACAATACTGCCATCTACTGTACATGCATATGTGACAATAACATCTACGGCTTTTAGCGCAGTGGTTCTCAACCTTTTTTCAGTGAATTTTTTTTCAAATTCAAGTACCCCCTACTCAGTGGCCTAGTGGTTAGAGTGTCCGCCCTGAGATCGGTAGGTCGTGAGTTCAAACCCCGGCCGAGTCATACCAAAGACTATAAAAATGGGACCCGTTAACTCCCTGCTTGGCACTTAGCATTAAGGGTTGGAATTGGGGGTTAAATCACCATAAATGATGCCCACTGCTCCCCTCACCTCCCAGAGGGTGATCAAGGGTGATGGGTCAAACGCAGAGAATTATTTCACCACATCTAGTATGTGTGTGACAATCATTGGTACTTTAACTTTAATCAGAGCAAAGCATTTTTGGTTGAAAAAAAAAAGATGAAGAAGTAAAATACAGCACTATGTCATCAGTTTCCGATTTATTAGATATTGCTCATTTGTAGTGGATTTTCTGGAAATATTTGGAGAAAAACATATGGAAATGACTAAAAACTTGTTGAAAAATAAACAAGTGATTCAATTATAAATAAAGATTTCTACACATACTGCGATGAGGTGGCGACTTGTCCAGGGTGTTGTCCTACTATTCCCCCCGATTGTAGATGAGCTAGGCATCGGTGCCCCCCCGCGACCGCAAAGGGAATAAGCGGTAGGAAATGGATGGATGGATTGCTGTAAATATACTCCTCCACTCTTAACCACGCCCCCAAAAACACCCCGACCACGCCCCCCCACCTCCCGAAATTGGAGGTCTCAAGGTTGGCAAGTATGCTCATGCCAAAGGATAATATATTACTAATAATTTTATTTGAATAGTCAGGAAATCTTGCTTCTACGTTTAAAAAAAAAAATCACTGCTTCACGGTGGCAGAGGGGTTAGTGCGTCTGCCTCACATTACGAAGGTCCTGCAGTCCTGGGTTCAAATCCAGGCTCGGGATCTTTCTGTGTGGAGTTTGCATGTTCTCCCCGTGAATGCGTGGGTTCCCTCCGGGTACTCCGGCTTCCTCCCACTTCCAAAGACATGCACCTGGGGATAGGCCCCTCCCACCTCCAAAGACATGCACCTGGGGATAGGCCCCTCCCACTTCCAAAGACATGCACCTGGGGATAGGTTGATTGGCAACACTAAATTGGCCCTAGTGTGTGAATGTGACTGTGAATCTTGTCTATCTGTGTTGGCCCTGTGATGAGGTGGCGACTTGTCCAGGGTGTACCCCGCCTTCCGCCCGATTGTAGCTGAGATAGGCCCCAGCGCCCCCCGCGACCCCGAAAGGGAATAAGCGGTAGAAAATGGATGGATGGATGGATGCTTTCCTAGAATGCCACATAAAATCTTCATTGAAAATATTTTTTTTCCCACTTCTGCATTTTTCAAACCCGTAGATGTACATTTTCCACTCAGCATTGCAGCTCTGTCGCTCCATCATGTTGTCGGAACTTCCTCTTATTCATCATCTTGCAAGAATGTCACTCTTCGGTGATCAATCGTGGCCGCATTGTTGTTCTCAACTCTCCTTGGATTCTCCCATCAGAATTCCAGCACGGGTTGCCTTCCTTAACCGGGAGAATGCCACGTCGCCGACGGAAACAATTACTTCAACTCGGCAAACCCGAGCCGAGAGGTCACATGCTTTGCTATGGTAACAGCGCTCCGGGGTGACTTGTTTCCACGGTGACGAGTGTTGCGGGATGCTGGGAAGCTCAACCTTCAGGGCGTGTCATTAGGAGATGCTGCGGTGTCATTGAGGCCGTTTGGACCGAGTGTGTCTACGTTAACAAATCCTCGAGGATAGCCTAAAAGCTTCTGTCGTTCTTTTTCTTCTTCAGAACATCCCTCGGATTACACCCAGAACATGTCGGGGGCTGCCCACATTCCTCTTCTTAATTATTATTTATCTGAGTGTCTGCATGGGGATTCCAGTGCAAATGAAAGTGGCAGGCAGGATATAAATAGCAGCTTTTGTGGGCGAGGATTCCCTGACGGGTCGCAGGCGAGCTGCTAGCGACACCAGCTGATTAGCCTGGCCAACAAAATACACCAAACAGGCTCACACGTATGTCCCAAAATTAACTACACCTTTGGAATATTTATTCATCCACTGCAGTGGGGAATGGATTACATTTCCTCTCATTTTTATAGCGGTTGTTGTGCCAAAATTAATAAAGCAAATACAAGCCAGTAAATAAGCCCATCCATTTTCTACCGCTTGTCAGGGTTGAAGGGGGGTCGCTGGAGCCTGTCTCAGCTGCGTTTCGGGCGGAAGGCAGGGTACACCTGCCTTCCGCTCGTCGGGACCCAGGATGGACCGCTCGCCTGTATCGGTTGGGGACTTCTCTACGCTGCTGATCCGCTTGAGATGGTTTCCTGTGGACGGGACTCTCGCTGCTGTCTTGGATCCGCTAGAACTGAACTCTCGCGGCTGTGTTGGAGCCACTATCAATCAATCAATCAATCAATCAATGTTTATTTATATAGCCCCAAATCACAAATGTCTCAAAGGACTGCACAAATCATTACGACTACAACATCCTCGGAAGAACCCACAAAAGGGCAAGGAAAACTCACACCCAGTGGGCAGGGAGAATTCACATCCAGTGGGACGCCAGCGACAATGCTGACTATGAGAAACCTTGGAGAGGACCTCAGATGTGGGCAACCCCCCCCCCTCTAGGGGACCGAAAGCAATGGATGTCGAGCGGGTCTAACATGATACTGTGAAAGTTCAATCCATAGTGGCTCCAACACAGCAGCGAGAGTCCCGTCCACAGGAAACCATCTGAAACTATGGATTGAACTTTCACAGTATCATGTTAGACCCGCTCGACATCCATTGCTTTCGGTCCCCTAGAGGGGGGGGGGGGTTGCCCACATCTGAGGTCCTCTCCAAGGTTTCTCATAGTCAGCATTGTCACTGGCGTCCCACTGGATGTGAATTCTCCCTGCCCACTGGGTGTGAGTTTTCCTTGCCCTTTTGTGGGTTCTTCCGAGGATGTTGTAGTCGTAATGATTTGTGCAGTCCTTTGAGACATTTGTGATTTGGGGCTATATAAATAAACATTGATTGATTGATTGACGCTGGACAAGTCGCCATCTTATCACATGGTCAACACAGATAGACGGACAACATTCACACTCACATTCACACACTAGGGACTAGAGATGCGCGGTTTGCGGTCTCATCCGCGGAGTCCGCGGATAAACCGCGACATGACATGACGAAAAAATAAATTTTAATTAGATTCGGGCAGGGGGCGGTTGAACCATCCGGAAATATTTGATATGCGTGGTTCTGTGATCGGTATCCTTTGCCATTCAAAGTGTCATTTAAGACCCGTGTCATAAAGCGAGGAAGACAATGAGAGACGCTATTATTCTCCTGAATGACTGCCGATAGTCATCCAGATAATAAATATTAGAGCGTGCTATGAAGCCATTGGCTTTGTCGCCTACTACAACATGTACGACCTGCTTGTCAGTCCAGCATCATGTTGTGTGTGGCTTCTGCGGCAACACGCACACGACTGCAAGGCATACTGGGTGACACAGAGTACACTAATGGTTGTGATATAAACAATTTCAACACTCTTAGTAATATGCGCCACGCTGTGAAGCCACACCAATAAAGAACGACAAACACATTTCGGGAGAACATCCTCACAGTAACACAACAAACGCAACACAACAAATACCCATAATCCTTTGTATTCATGACACTTCCTGACAATTTTATACACCCCGCTAGCAGCAAACCCCACCCCCCCGTGCGTCGGTAAGGTGGGCGGGGTTGGGGGCGCGGGGGTGTAAAATATATTCAGGAAGTGTCATGAATACAAAGGATTATGGGTATTTGTTGTGTTGCGTTTATGTTGCGTTACTGTGAGGATGTTCTCCCGAAATGTGTTTGTTAATCTTGTTGGGTGTGGCTTCACAGCGTGGCGCATATTAGTAAGTGTTAAAGTTGTTTATATCACAACCATCAGTGTACTCTGTATCACCCAGTATGCCTTTCAATCTCATACGTGTGATTGCGGAAGCTGCACACAACATGTTGCCGGACCAACAATCGGTCCGTACATGTTGTTGAAGGTGTCTAAGGCAATGGCTTCACAGCACGCCCTTATTCTTGTAATCAGGATGAACGCTATTGGATAGCCGCGGGGACGTTAGCGGCTCCAATTATTATCATTACTCTGTGAAACAGGTTTAAATAGCTCTGTGAGTGGTAAAGGCGGACAACCTCTGATGTATTTCAGTGGGCGGTTGGCGGGCGGGTACGGTCCTGATAAAATGTTGGTTTGGGTGGACGGCGGGTGAATGCGGATGACATAATTGCCTATCCGCGCATCTCTAGCGGATAGGCAATTGTATCATCCGCAACCACATAACTAAAGTGGTCATCCACCCGCCATCCACCCGAACCAACATTTTATCAGAGCCACACCCGCCCGCCACCCGCCCGTTGTTATATATCTAATATAGACGATGCAAGGCATTAGTGAGGTTAGAAAGTGTAACTCCCTCCAAATAGCACTGACACAATGGCTTTCTTGAACTGATTTATTTGAAGGCTTCCTTTCCCTTCAAATTCACTGTGAAAACTGTAATAAATAAAGCACGTAACAAACATAAAAATAATAACATGCACAGCATGTGGATCAAACATTTTACCAAATCAAATACCAACAAATGACAAATACCTCGTTGGCCTGCATGCTTCTTTTACGAGGAAATTGTGATCTTCTGGCTCTTACAGCCCAAACACTTAAAGTCCTTGTGAAACTTTTTGGTCTTTGTTACGATCAGTCACTCTCTTTCGCCCTTCTCATTACATCAAAAAACAAGTGTACTCATACCCGGAAGTAGCTTCCTTACATCCGTCGAGAGACCAAAGGAGACACTTCAAAATAAAAGTATGCCCACATAGTGTTTCAAAGAGTGCTGCTTGTTTTTTGTATGTGGGTAACAACATTTAACTATTTATAAATGGTTGATTTCTATAGGCTAGTAAGGTAAAGTGCTGTATGTGACAAGTTTGGGCTACCTGGCTTCTGCAGCCTTCATCAGAGGTGTCACGTGATGTTAGCGTGACGTCATCTGTGACGTCTTATATGGATTGTACCATCAAGTGTTGTCAGCCTTCATCAGAGGTGCCACGTGATTTTAGCGTGACCTCATCTGTGACGTCTTATATGGATTGTACCATCAAGTGTTCTCAGCCTTCATCAGAGGTGCCACGTGATTTTAGCGTGACGTTGTCTGTGACGTCTTATATGGATTGTACCATCAAGTGTTGTCAGCCTTCATCAGAGGTGTCACGTGATGTTAGCGTGACCTCGTCTGTGACGTCTTATATGGATTGTACCATCAAGTGTTGTCAGCCTTCATCAGAGGTGTCACGTGATGTTAGTGTGACGTTGTCTGTGACGTCTTATATGGATTGTACCATCAAGTGTTGTCAGCCTTCATCAGAGGTGTCACGTGATGTTAGCGTGACGTCATCTGTGACGTCTTATATGGATTGTACCATCAAGTGTTGTCAGCCTTCATCAGAGGTGTCACGTGATGTTAGCGTGACCTCGTCTGTGACGTCTTATATGGATTGTACCATCAAGTGTTGTCAGCCTTCATCAGAGGTGTCACGTGATGTTAGTGTGACGTTGTCTGTGACGTCTTATATGGATTGTACCATCAAGTGTTGTCAGCCTTCATCAGAGGTGTCACGTGATGTTAGCGTGACCTCATCTGTGACGTCTTATATGGATTGTACCATCAAGTGTTGTCAGCCTTCATCAGAGGTGTCACGTGATGTTAGCGTGACCTCATCTGTGACGTCTTATATGGATTGTACCATCAAGTGTTGTCAGCCTTCATCAGAGGTGTCACGTAATGTTAGCGTGACCTCATCTGTGACGTCTTATATGGATTGTACCATCAAGTGTTGTCAGCCTTCATCAGAGGTGTCACGTGATGTTAGCGTGACCTCATCTGTGACGTCTTATATGGATTGTACCATCAAGTGTTGTCAGCCTTCATCAGAGGTGTCACGTAATGTTAGCGTGACCTCATCTGTGACGTCTTATATGGATTGTACCATCAAGTGTTGTCAGCCTTCATCAGAGGTGTCACGTGATGTTAGCGTGACCTCGTCTGTGACGTCTTATATGGATTGTACCATCAAGTGTTGTCAGCCTTCATCAGAGGTGTCACGTGATTTTAGCGTGACCTCGTCTGTGACGTCTTATATGGATTGTACCATCAAGTGTTGTCAGCCTTCATCAGAGGTGTCACGTGATGTTAGCGTGACGTCGTCTGTGACGTCTTATATGGATTGTACCATCAAGTGTTGTCAGGTACAACACTTTACCTTACTAGCCTGTACAAATCAACCATTTATAAATACACGTCAGTAGGCTAAATGAACCTCTTCAACATAACATTTAAGTATGTATAATGTAGCGGCTGGCTACAGGGTGTTAGCCAATGACTTTGGCTGGGGGGCGGGACTTCCGGGAGAGATAGGGAAGTGACGTTGTCAACAGGAAGTGAGAGTTCAAGTTGTCCCGGGAAAAGCGTTAGAGACATGAGAGCTGTTGTGTGGTTGTGGATCTGCGCTGCTGATCCGCCTCCGCTTGGGATGGTTTCCTGCTGGCTCCGTTGTGAACGGGACTCTCGCTGCTGTGTTGGATCCGCTTTGGACTGGACTCTCGCGACTGTGTTGGATCCATTATGGATCGAACTTTCACAGTATCATGTTAGACCCGCTCGACATCCATTGCTTTCCTCCTCTCCAAGGTTCTCATAGTCATCATTGTCACAGACGTCCCACTGGGTGTGAGTTTTCCTTGCCCTTATGTGGGCCTACCGAGGATGTCGTAGTGGTTTGTGCAGCCCTTTGAGACACTAGTGATTTAGGGTTATATAAGTAAACATTGATTGATTGATTGATTGATTGTATTACATCTTGTGCAATAAAGACAAGACAAACGAAGAAGTTTTATGAGCCTACATTCCTGGGATTATTACAATATATATTTCCGAATTGGTTCAACCGCCACCCGCCCGAATCTATTTAAAATCTATTTTTTCGTCATGTCGCCCGCCCGACCCGCGGTGTATCCGCGGACTCCGCGGTTATGACCGCAAACTGCGCATCTCTACTAGGGACCATTTAGTGTTGCCAATCAACCTATCCCCAGGTGCATGTCTTTGGAAGTGGGAGGAAGCCGGAGTACCCGGAGGGAACCCATGCAGTCACGGTGAGAACATGCAAACTCCGCCCGGGATTGAACTCAGGACCTTCATAATGTGAGGCAGACGCACTAACCCCTCCTCCACCTTGCTGCCCAGTAAATATGCCATCAAATGTTATTGTCACGGCCTGAGCACATTCCAATGCGCACTTATATGTGCGCCCTGCTGAGTACACCTCCAAGTGTGCCAGTCCGGCTCCAGCAAGCAGCTGCAATCAATTGCCAGCAATCAGTCACTGATCAGAGGACCTGCCTTCATAAGCCTGCACAACCTGCTGTCCCGCGCCAGAACGTAGTCATCTGTTCCCGTACACCTGCCTTCATTCCCACGTTACGAGCTGTGTGTCTCGTTTTACCAAGTACCCTCTGCATCCCTGGCTGCTCTTGGATCTCGACCTCCCGCCTGGACACGGATCTTTGACACCTTTATCCTCCCCTCAACCTCACGGATCTCCAATCTTGTCTTAACACCACCCCCCAGACTGCCACACCTCGCTCAATACTTCCGGGTAACACTCTTCAGGTAATCTCCACACATAGTTGCACACCATACAGTCTTGAATTTAGTTACACTCAATTCCCTTGTGTGTGTGTGTGTGTGTGTGTGTGTGTGTGTGTGTGTGTGTGTGTGTGTGTGTGTGTATATATATATATATATATATGTATATATATGTATATATATATATATGTATATATATAATGTATTATACAAACCCCGTTTCCATATGAGTTGGGAAATTGTGTTAGTTGTAAATATAAACGGAACACATTGATTTGCAAATCCTTTTCAAGCCATATTCAGTTGAATATGCTACAAAGACAACATATTTGATGTTCAAACTGATAAACATGTTTTTCTTTGCAAATAATCATTAACTTTAGAATTTGATGCCAGCAACACGTAACAAAGAAGTTGGGAAAGGTGGCAATAAATACTGATAAAGTTGAAAAATGCTCATCAAATACTTATTCGGAACATCCCACAGGTGTGCAGGCTAATTGGGAACAGGTGGGTGCCATGATTGGGTATAAAAACAGCTTCCCAAAAAATGCTCAGTCTTTCACAAGAAAGGATGGGACGTGTTACACCCATTTTACCACAACTGCGTCAGCGAATAGTCAAACAGTTTAAGAACAACGATTCTCAAAGTGCAATTGCAAGAAAGTTAGGGATTTCAACATCTACGCTCCATAATATCATCAAGAGGTTCAGAGAATCTGCAGAAATCACTCCACGTAAGCGGCATGGCCAGATACCTACATTGACTCAGGCGGCACTGTATCAAAAACCGACAGCAATCTCTAAAGGATATCACCACATGGGGTCAGGAACACTTCAGAAAACCACTGTCACTAAATACAGTTTGTCGCTACATCTGTAAGCGAGAGGCATTTATCAACAACATCCAGAAATTTCACCAGCTTCTTGGGCCCGAGATCATCTAAAATGGACTGATGCAAAGTGGAAAAGTGTTCTGGGGTCTGACAAGTCCACATTTCAAATTTTGGGGGGAAATATTCGACATCATGTCATCCGGACCAAAGGGGAAGCGAACCATCCAGACTGTTATCGACACAAAGTTCAAAAGCCAGCATGTGTGATGGTATGGGGGTGCATTAGTGCCCAAGGCATGGGTAACTTACACATCTGTGAAGGCAACATTAATGCTGAAAGGTCCATACAGGTTTTGGAACAACATATGCTGCCATCTAAGCGCCGTCTTTTTCATGGACGCCCCTGCTTATTTCAGCAAGACAATGCCAAGCCACATTCAGCACGTGTTACAACAGCGTGGCTTCGTAAAAAAAGAGTGCGGGTACTTTCCTGGCCCGCCTGCAGTCCAGACCTGTCTCCCATCGAAAACGTGCAGCGCATTACGAAGCGTAAAATACAACAGCGACTGAAGCTCTACATAAAACAAGAATGGGAAATAATTCCACTTTTAAAGCTTCAACAATTAGTTTCCTCAGTTCCCAAACGTTTATTGAGTGTTGTTAAAAGAAAAGGGGATTGTGACAGGTCTCCAGCCGTCATCTTGTGGGTTGCAGTGACCATCGATGCAAGACGTATTGTAGTAGGTTTGACTCTTGTTTATTGTTTCAATAAACATATTTTGGTTCCAGTCGGTCGCGCCAATTTCTAGCACGACCTCCTTTCCTGCTCGTCTCGGCGCGCCTTTCGGTGGCCGGTGGCTGCGTCTTCCGCGAGGGCTCATCTTCCTCTGGGTCGTTCTCGTCGTCTTTGTCGTCTTTGTTGTCCGTCGTTTCCTCTCCTACTTCTGCCACGATTGCGCCTCCTTCTCCCCTTTTATGCTGCAGCAGCAGATGCAGGGATTGAGAGCAGGTGTGACGTTTACGCACCTGACTCTGACGGCTGCAGTGTCGCTCCAGGCGTGCCCGCCTCTCCGCTCCGTCTCCTGGCCACCATCTGTCACGATCCGGTATGCGGATCGTTTATTGTTTTGCCGCTTCTATGTCTTTGTTCATGTTTAGTTCTGGACTCTGCCGATTCCTTGTGTTTGAGCACTTCCCCGTTTGTTTAGTCACCATGGCAACGTTTTGTGCTCCTCCTCACGGGCTCCTGTCACACCTGTTGTTGATTATTATTTGTGTATTTAAGCCCACCTGATTCCTCAGTTCGTCCTCGGTCCATTACTTGCTTTTCGCAACACGTCACATTTTGTATCCTTCTGCCCTCGATTATTTTGTGCTAAGTTCCGCCTTAGCTTCACGTGCGTGTGGCACGTCGTTTAATGTTTTCTGTTTCCTGCTACGTTTTTAGCATTAGCTTTCCGTGCATTGGCACGCGCTTTGTTTTTCTCCCTTTTTGCACCAGTGTTCTTTTGTTTTATTATATTAAAACATATTCTTACCTGCAATCCTGCTGACTGGTAGTGTGTGCATCCACGAAGTGGAAACTCCGCGCAACAAGTGCGCCGAACGCGTGACAAAATGGACCGAGGACGAACTGAGGAATCAGATGGGCTTAAATACACAAATAATAATCAACAACAGGTGTGACAGGAGCCCGTGAGGAGGAGCACAAAACGTTGCCATGGTGACTAAACAAACGGGGAAGTGCTCAAACACAAGGAATCGGCAGAGTCCAGAACTAAACATGAACAAAGACATATAAGCGGCAAAACAATAAACGATCCGCATACCGGATCGTGACACCATCTTGGGCAGGACCGCTGTTTGTCCTAGCCTGCTGTCGGCTCCATCTCTCCACAGTGATGTAACACAGTGGTGAACATGCCCTTTCCCAACTACTTTGGCACGTGTTGCAGCCATGAATTTCTAGGTTAATTATTATTTACAAAAAAAATTAAGTTTATGAGTTTGAACATCAAATATCTTGTGTTTGTAGCCCTTTCAACTGAATATGGCTTGAAAAGGATTTGCAAATCATTGTATTCCGTTTATATTTACATCTAACACAATTTCCCAACTCATATGGAAACGGGGTTTGTATTTTGATGACTAATGCAACAGTAGATTAGCTATGAAAACGTAAAACGTATTGACGCTGCTTTTGATTAAAAACAAATATGACTGTTGGATATTGTTGCCTCGATGCCTCCAGAATGACTCTCTTTCTAGGTTCAAAATGTCAGCTATCGGGTCCCTTGGACGCTAACTCGCTTTGACAGCTGCCAGAAGACATTGAACATGGAGTGTTTACCTGCACGGTGTTCACTGCAAGTGAGACTGCAACTGGTTTCGCTGGTCTTAAAAAAGCCCCACGGAGGTCATGCTTGGATGTCGGGCAGTAGTACTTGTGTACTGGAGAGGAATACTGCAGTACTGATGTTGAAAAATGTGACCTAATACACAATGTCAGAGCATTTACAAGATTACAACTTTTCATGTCACAGCTTTCCAAAGCTCATTATCAACTCTCACTTCTTCTTCTTAGCCGGGCAGCGTTCCCAGCAAAATCCCCAAATGTCGGGATGAGTCTCATTCTTCCCCCTGGGGGAATCATTCTGTGGTGTGTGTGCGTGTGTGTGTCTGTTCTTGTATTTCTACCCTTCTTGAGACACCGACAAGGAAAAGTATCAATCAATCAATCAATGTTTACTTATATAGCCCTAAATCACTAGTGTCTCAAAGGGCTGCACAAACCACCACCACATCCTCGGTAGGCCCACATAAGGGCAAGGAAAACTCACACCCAGTGGGACGTCGGTGACAATAATGACTATGAGAACCTTGGAGAGGAGGAAAGCAATGGATGTCGAGCGGGTCTAACATGATACTGTGAAAGTTCAATCCATAATGGATCCAACACAGTCGCGAGAGTCCAGTCCAAAGCGGATCCAACACAGCAGCGAGAGTCCCACCTTCCATATGAGTTCTATTTTGGTTTCATCTGACCACATGACATTCTCCCAATCCTCTGCTGTATCATCCATGTATCCATTTTGGTATAAACTCAACTCGTCGTGTTTGGAGGAAGAAGAATACTGAGTTGCATCCCAAGAACACCATACCTACTGTGAAGCATGGGGGTGGAAACATCTTGCTTTGGGGCTGTTTTTCTGCTAAGGGGACAGGACGATTGATCCGTGTTAAGGAAAGAATGAATGGGGCCATGTATCGTGAGATTTTGAGCCAAAACCTCCTTCCATCAGTGAGAGCTTTGAATGGTTGACCAAATACTTATTTTCCACCATAATTTACTAATTAATTCTTTAAAATTCCTACAATGTGAATTCCTGGATTTTTTTTTCCACATTTTTTCTCACAGTTGAAGTGTACCTATGATGAAAATGACAGACCTCTGTCCTCATTTTAAGTGGGAGAACTTGCACAATCGCTGGCTGACTAAATACTTTTTTGCCCCTCTGTATATTTTATTAATGTTGTAAATACAAATCTTTATATATCTAGAAAGGGTGGTCCTAAAGAGGTAGGCATTGTTCGGAGGTTTCATGAAGGTAACACATACAAGAATGTGTGTGTGTGTACTCGCGTGAGTCTTCTCTATTTTCTTAATATAGACACAAGGTCGCTGTTCCATTTCCTAGTTATTTGCCAGATTGTTGTGTTTTCCATGAGAAAATAAGCAACACGAAATGAAAACAAACTTCCATTTGTCAAAGTGGTGAATAATGCATTGTGTACAGTGTGTGAGTTGGTGTGTGTGTTAGGGGTACACACACACACACACACACACACACACACACACACACACACGCACACAGACAGAGAGAGAGAGACGTGACACATAGAAATGAAATGTATAGTTGCTGCTTCTCATGAATTTTGAGTTTTTTGTATGGAATATTGAAGGCAGGGAGCTCAGGATTGTCTGATTCCTTTTTGTTTGCGAGCAAGAACCCGACAAATAAACATATCTCATTTGGGACTTTTTAGGACCAATGCGACACAGATTGAGTAGTTTAGTGAGGCGCTCGAATTCTATGACGGCGTGCCGAGAAGTCGATCAAATTTGACCATTTAGAGATGAGTTTCTCGAACACGTTTGAGCACTGGTGAAATGGAGCTGGCACTTTTAGAGCCGCTTTGTTACCTAAAGTGGCCCCAAAGAGATCGGAGCCTATTTATTTGTTCAAAGTATCCCCAGAACGGACTTGCCCCTAAAATTTGAATGACAATAAAAAGGAAGTCTAAGTCTAAAATTCCCGGTGCTCTAAAAGGTCTGAAATGTACCCAAAAAATACGGGGGCGTGGTCGGGGAGCCTATTAGGTATATTTCCAACCTTTTTGGAGCACCCCAATTATCATTCGAACCATTTGGGTTCATTTAGGACAGTGGTTCTTAACCTTGTTGGAGGTACCGAACCCCAACAGTTTCATATACGCATTCACCGAACCCTTCTTTATTATGTAGAAAGCTGGAACGCAAATGGCGCACGACTAAACTTGAGGTGCACCATCAAGCATGGAGTGATGGTTTAATAACTTATAAATGCATGCTTACCTTAGCTAAAGCTAAATATTACTCAAATCTCATCCACCGTAATAAAAACGATCCTAAATTTTTGTTTAGTACGGTAGCATCGCTAACCCAACAAGGGACTCCTTCCAGTAGCTCCACCCACTCAGCTGATGACTTTATGAAGTTCTTTAATAAGAAAATTGAAGTCATTAGAAAGGAGATTAAAGACAATGCGTCCCAGCTACAACGGGGTTCTATTAACACTGACACGATTGTATATACGGCGGATACTGCCCTCCAAAATAGTTTCTCTCGTTTTGAGGAAATAACATTAGAGGAATTGTTACAACGTGTAAATGGAATAAAACAGACAACATGTTTACTTGACCCTCTTCCTGGGAAACTGATCAAGGAGCTTTTTGTATTATTAGGTCCATCAGTGCTAAATATTATAAACTTATCACTTTCCTCGGGCACTGTTCCCCTAGCATTCAAAAAAGCGGTTATTCATCCTCTTCTTAAAAGACCTAACCTCGATCCTGACCTCATGGTAAACTACCCACCGGTGTCTCACCTTCCCTTTATTTCAAAAATCCTTGAAAAAATTGTTGCAGAGCAGTTAAATGAACACTTAGCGTCTAACAATCTATGTGAAACCTTTCAATCCGGTTTCAGGGCAAATCACTCCACTGAGACAGCCCTCGCAAAAATGACTAATGATCTATTGCTAACGATGGATTCTGATGCGTCATCTATGTTGCTGCTCCTCGATCTTAGCGCTGCTTTCGATACCGTCGATCATAATATTTTATTAGAACGTATCAAAACACGAATTGGTATGTCAGACTTAGCCCTGTCTTGGTTTAACTCTTATCTTACTGATAGGATGCAGTGTGTCTCCCATAACAATGTGACCTCGGACTACGTTAAGGTAACGTGTGGAGTTCCCCAGGGTTCGGTCCTTGGCCCTGTACTCTTCAGCATCTACATGCTGCCGCTTGGTGACATCATACGCAAATACGGTATTAGCTTTCACTGTTATGCTGATGACACCCAACTCTACATGCCCCTAAAGCTGACCAACACGCCGGATTGTAGTCAGCTGGAGGCGTGTCTTAATGAAATTAAACAATGGATGTCCGCTAACTTTTTGCAACTCAACGCCAAAAAAACGGAAATGTTGATTATCGGTCCTGCTAGACACCGAACTCTATTTAATAATACAACTCTAACATTTGACAACCAAACAATTAAACAAGGCGACACGGTAAAGAATCTGGGTATTATCTTCGACCCAACTCTCTCCTTTGAGTCACACATTAAAAGCGTTACTAAAACGCCCTTCTTTCATCTCCGTAATATCGCTAAAATTCGCTCCATTCTGTCCACTAAAGACGCTGAGATCATTATCCATGCGTTTGTTACGTCACGTCTCGACTACTGTAACGTATTATTTTCGGGTCTCCCCATGTCTAGCATTAAAAGATTACAGTTGGTACAAAATGCGGCTGCTAGACTTTTGACAAGAACAAGAAAGTTTGATCACATTACGCCTGTACTGTATATACCTTTATATACATATATACATACATATATACCTGTACTGTATATACCTTTATATACATATATACATACATATATACCTGTACTGTATATACCTTTATATACATATATACATACATATATACCTATACTGTATATACCTTTATATACATATATACATACATATATACCTATACTGTATATACCTTTATATACATATATACATACATATATACCTATACTGTATATACCTTTATATACATATATACATACATATATACCTATACTGTATATACCTTTATATACATATATACATACATATATACCTATACTGTATATACCTTTATATACATATATACATACATATATACCTATACTGGCTCACCTGCACTGGCTTCCTGTGCACTTAAGATGTGACTTTAAGGTTTTACTACTTACGTATAAAATACTACACGGTCTAGCTCCATCCTATCTTGCCGATTGTATTGTACCATATGTCCCGGCAAGAAATCTGCGTTCAAAGGACTCCGGCTTATTAGTGATTCCCAAAGCCCAAAAAAAGTCTGCGGGCTGTAGAGCTTTTTCATTTCGGGCTCCAGTACTCTGGAATGCCCTCCCGGTAACAGTTCGAGATGCCACCTCAGTGGAAGCATTTAAGTCTCACCTTAAAACTCATTTGTATACTCTAGCCTTTAAATAGACTCCCTTTTTAGACCAGTTGATCTGCCGTTTCTTTTCTTTTTCTTCTATGTCCCACTCTCCTTTGTGGAGGGAGTCCGGTCCGATCCGGTGGCCATGTACTGCTTGCCTGTGTATCGGCTGGGGACATCTCTGCGCTGCTGATCAGCCTCCGCTTGGGATGGTTTCCTGCTGGCTCCGCTGTGAACGGGACTCTCGCTGCTGTGTTGGATCCGCTTTGGACTGGATTCTCGCGACTGTGTTGGATCCATTATGGATTGATCTTTCACAGTATCATGTTCTCATATGTTCTCATAGTCATCAGTATCATCAGTATCACAGTATTCATAGTCATCATTGTCACCGATGTCCCACTGGGTGTGAGTTTTCCTTGCCCTTATGTGGGCCTACCGAGGATGTCGTAGTGGTTTGTGCAGCCCTTTGAGACACTAGTGATTTAGGGCTATATAAGTAAACATTGATTGATTGATTGATTGATATAGCGCTTTTTCCTCAAGTGACTCAAAGCGCTTTACATAATGAACCCAATATCTAAGTTACATTTAAACCAGTGTGGGTGGCACTGGGAGCATGTGGGTAAAGTGTCTTGCCCAAGGACACAACGGCAGTGACTAGGATGGCGCAAGCGGGGATCAAACATGCAACCCTGAAGTTGCTGACACGGTCGCTCTACCAACCGGGCTATATAGCGTGGAAGCTAGCAGTTATCGAGCAAGAAACAGAAGTCGTACTTATAATATGAAAACAAACTTGGAAGCAGGGAACAACAGACAATAAGCTACAAAGCACTATCAAATATAGCTTACCGCAAAGCTGCATTGACACGATATGATTACGACATGACACTACAGGTAGCAACGACAAGAGCGACAATAATCCAGCACTGACTGGAGGAACAAAGCAGGTAAAATAGGAGTGGGCTGATTGACACCAGGTGTGGCCAGGTGCCAATCAGCCGCAGCTGAGGGGAAAACAGCGCACAGGGAAAAAAAACAGGAAACAGACAAGATAAGAGTGCTGACAGGAACTAAAAACAGGAAATACTAAACACACAAAGGAAAAACTAAAACACAGTCAGTGGCCAGCCTGACATTTACTGGTTTTGGGTTTTGTAGATATTTAAAAAGATGACATAAGCTTTATTCACATAAGTTGTACTATATACTTCCATGTTTGTTATTTTAAATCATTCTTAAAGGCCATAATTTGTAATCTTCTGTATGATTTATTAATATCATTTTTGTCTCTCTAAAGTTCTCATTGTATATTGTGAAGACTGAAAGATGATCGGTGATAAACAAACCACTTTTTCTATTGTTATTAAAGTCATTAGTGAATATATTGTCTTTTTAAGTGGTACTGTGCAGTATTTTCTTGGGTTTAGGCTCTTACTGTTCATTGTGTTTCTGAAGTCAACAATTGGCTTTATCTTATTTGCGTTCAGAAGATCAATGTTCAAGTCTCCACATAAATAATTTTTGGTTATCTGTCAAAGTTGCTTTGCAAAGTCACTATACTTGACTTTGGTGGTCTATATATGCAGCTTACTAACACATTTTTACTCTTTTCCTGACAAATTTCTACCACCGTGATGCAGTCTAATAGGTTATCAATAGCAAGAGACTTGTTTTTAACAACTTCATAGTTCAGTTGTTTTTTCCACATTGCTACTCCACCTCCACTTGTATTATTCCTGTTGATATAGTTAGGTCTATATCCATCCAATTCAATCATCCAACTTTTCATCCAGCCCTGGTTGATAGTCAAATCAGGCATTAGCATTGAATCTTTAAATAATCGACTATTCTGAGTAAGGATTGGTACCGTTTAAATTGGAACCGATACGGTACCAATTCCCAGGTGCCAGAAATCGGTACCAACCGTACCAATTTTTGGTGCTTTCGTGTGTGTAAAAAATACTAATTGTCTTTAATAATAAAATCATTTTTTTATTGCAACCTTTTAAAAATTAGCTGATTATGATAACTGCTGTCCAGTTGTTTCAACTTCTTTTATTATCACATTTCTCAGTCTCATTTGAAAGTATGCCACTAAGTTACAATTTCAGTTGCAAGTCCAAGAAGTTAGATGGCAGTAGTGTGTAGTTTATGGTCTCTTGGTCATTTCAGTCTTTGCTGTCTGTTGCTGCGCCCGGCAAAGTATTAATACTGTAAGTTGTGTACTAATTACGCACCATCTTTTTGATTGGAATGCGGATTTTTGTTGTAGTTTTCAATACAAATCCGAAGGTGTTAAATATAAAATGCTAATCAGTAGCAAAGCCAATGTATATTAGCACCAACCTTGTTATGATCCGCCGCCCGGATCATACATGGTTTTGGTTTTTGAGTCCTTTTGTGTTTTTTCGATCGTTTTGGACTCTTCCTGTTCTTAGTTTTTGCACTTCCTTATTTATATTGCCTATTAGTTTCACCTGCCCCTTGTTCTAGACTCGCACCTGTTGGTAATTGTTTTCTTCAGTATTTAAGCCTGCCTTTTTCATTTACTCGTCCTCGTCTCGTTAAGTTTTTGCTACACGCAATGGATGACTTCGTAGATTCCCTTCTCTGGTAGTCAACTGTTTTGGACTTGCTATTTCCTCGCCACGCTTGTTGTTTTTCTAGCTCACATGCTAGTAGCTCTTTGTTTTGCCTGTTGTGCAGTGTTTCTGTTTGTTTCCCTAGCTCCCATGCTAGCGCTTTTGGTTTGCCTTTTCTACCTAGCACCAGTGTTTCTGTTCTTAGCCTGTTTTTAGTTTAAATAAACCATTATTTCTTACCTCTACGTTGTGTCCGAGCCCGATCTGCATCTTGGAAGAGCACCATCCACATCACGATGCCACGAAGTCGTCACAAACCTGACACATTTTTGGAAAAGTAGCGCCTTATATAATTTATGTCGGATTGTTTTTTTAGTCAATTTCTGCTTGGGTGATCTCTCAATTGGTCGGGCGGCTGTGCCAGCAACTTGTGGGTTCCCGCTTCCGACATCCTAATCACTGCCGTTGTGTCCTTGGGCAAGGCACTTTACCCACCTGCTCTCAGTGACAACCTCACTGGTTTAAATGAAACTTAGATTTTGGGTTTCACAATGTAAAGCGCCTTGAGTCACTAGAGAAAAGCACTATATAAATATAATTTAAATTCTCTTTACTTCAGGTGCTGTGTTGGCAGCTGAGTCGGCAAACGGGCAACCCAATCGGTGCCAGGTATTATCGTAAAGTACCGAATTCAGTATTCATCCCTAATTCCGAGACACCCATACATTCCTGATGATCCACCATAATGTTGAAAAGCTACTGATAAATAACGGTCGGAACGCCTCCCTGGTGAGACGTTCTGTGCCCGGGGTAGACCTAGGACACACTGGAGGACATTGAAAATCTTGCAGCAGGCCTGGTAACACCTTGGTGTTCCCACGGTGGAACTGGAAGAGGCGGCCAGAGACCGGGAAGTTTAGCTTTGCGCTTTTTGGGATAATCAGAAGAAAATGAATGATGCTATGAATTAGAAAAGCCTGTTCGCCTTTTTTGACATCAGTGAAACTAAACAGCCAAAATCGGACTTGGAACTGGTTTGGCCTGAAGGGAACTGTTAAAAAGATTTGATCTGGAACAAAAGGTCAGGATGTTCTGTTTTTCTGTTCAAGATGAAGTCATCCTGTTTTTATCAACAGCCTCACTGTTTTACGATATATTAAAAAACGCCTCGTGCTTATTATGATCCAGTAAATGTTTGAACGGGCTGTGATTCAGACCCAAACAGACACAAGAACTACTTTTTTTAAATGTTTTGTCGCCTAAAAAACAGCATGCCTGAATTACAAGGGACAAATACACATCGGAATACCCTTTCTTAGTTTGAGTTTAGTTTAGAACAGGGGTCGGCCACCCAAAATGTTGAAAGAGCCATATTGGACCAAAAATACAAAAAACAAATCACTCGGAAGCCGCAAAAAATGAAAAGCTGTGTATAAGTCTTATAATGTGTTGGATCCACTTTGGACTGGACTCTCACGGTTGTGTTGGATCCACTATGGATTGAACTTTCACAGTATCATGTTAGACCCGCTCGACATCCATTGCTTTAGATCCCCTAGAGGGGGGGGGAGGGGTTGCCCACATATGCAGTCCTCTCCAAGGTTTCTCATAGTCATCATTGTCACTGACGTCCCACTGGGTGTGAGTTTTCCTTGCCCTTATGTGGGCTCTACCGAGGATGTCGTAGTGGTTTGTACAGCCCTTTGAGACACTAGTGATTTAGGGCTATATAAATAATCATTGATTGATTGATAATGAAGGCAACACATGACATAAGTGTCTGTATTAGCTATAATAGCCGACTATCAAATGACTAATAGGCAGGCTGATGCAAATCTTCATGGACATGAATGTTTAAATGTAATATTTATTCTACACACTTTCACAAAACAGAGGGTACTTAGAAGGTGAGATCACCCCTGGAGATGACTGGCTTTTAATGGCCAAAAGTGTAGATGTGTGTTTCCAAGTTAAAGGCCTACTGAAATGAGATTTTCTTATTTAAACGGGGATAGCAGGTCCATTCTATGTGTCATACTTGATCATTTCGCGATATTGCCATATTTTTGCTGAAAGGATTTAGTAGAGAACATCGACGATAAAGTTCGCAACTTTTGGTCGCGAATTAAAAAAGCCTTTCCTGTACCGGAAGTAGCAGACGATGTGCACGTGACGTCACCGGTGTGAGGGCTCCTCACATTCTCACTTTGTTTATAATGTGAGCCACCAGCAGTAAGAGCAATTCGGATCGAAAAAGCGATGATTTCCCCATTAATTTGAGCGAGGATGAAAGATTCGTGGATGAGGAAAGTTAGAGTGAAGCACTAAAAAAAAAAAAAAAAGAAAAGGAGACGGCTCCAGGCGGCGGCAGTGGGAGCGTTTCAGATGTAATTAGACACATTTACTAGAATAATTCTGGAAAATCCCTTATCTGCTTATTGTGTTAATAGTGTTTTAGTGAGATTATAAAATCATACCTGAAAGTCGGATGGTTGCGGTGAACGCCAGTGTCTCTGAGAGAAGCCGATGAGCCAAGATCACAGCTGCCTTCTTGAGCTGCAGGATGAGGTCGCGTAATCCACTCAAGTCTCCGGTAAGAGCCGACTTAATATCACAATTTCCCCATCCAAAAACTTGCTGGTTGACGTAGAGAAACATGTTCGCTTGACCGCTCTGTGTTAAAGCTTCACAACAAACAAAGAAACACCAGCTGTGTTTTGGTGCTAAAGGCAGCTACAATCCACCGCTTTCAACCAACAGCATTTTTCTTTATTGTCTCCATTATTTATTGAACAAATTGCAAAAGATTCAGCAACACAGATGTCCAAAATACTGTGTAATTATGCGATGAAAAGAGACTAATTTTAGCCGTAAGTGGTGCTGGGCTAATATGTCCCCTCCAACCAATAACGTCACAAACTCCGCGGGAAATTTAAAATTGTAATTTAGTAAACTAAAGCGGCCGTATTGGCATGTGTTGCAATGTTAATATTTCATCATTGATATATAAACTATCAGACTGCGTGGTCGCTAGTAGTGGCTTTCAGTAGGTCTTTAAAGGAAACTGCAGACTGTCTTCTTTTAATAGATTTACTACAATCTTTGGTAGGCTACAGTGGGGCAAAAAAGTATTTAGTCAGCCAGCGATTGTGCAAGTTCTCCCACTTCAAATGATGACAGAGGTCTGTAATTTTCATCGTAGGTACACTTCAACTGTGAGAGACAGAATGTGAAAAAAAATCCAGGAATTCACATTGTAGGAATTTTAAAGAATTTAATTGTAAATTATGGTGGAAAATAAGTATTTGGTCAACCATTCAAAACTCTGACTGATGGAAGGAGGTTTTGGCTCAAAATCTCAGGATACATGGCCCCATTCATTCTTTCCTTAACACGGATCAATCGTCCTGTCCCCTTAGCAGAAAAACAGTCCCAAAGCATGATGTTTCCACCCCCATGCTTCACAGTAGGTATGGTGTTCTTGGGATGCAACTCAGTATTCTTCTTCCTCCAAACACCACCAGTTGAGTTTATACCAAAATGGATACATGGATGATACAGCAGAGGATTGGGAGAATGTCATGTGGTCAGATGAAACCAAAATAGAACTTTTTGTATAAACTCAACTCGTCGTGTTTGGAGGAAGAAGAATACTGAGTTGCATCCCAAGAACACCATACCTACTGTGAAGCATGGGGGTGGAAACATCATGCTTTGGGGCTGTTTTTCTGCTAAGGGGACAGGACGATTGATCAGTGTTAAGGAAAGAATGAATGGGGCCATGTATCGTGAGATTTTGAGCCAAAACCTCCTTCCATCAGTGAGAGCTTTGAATGGTTGACCAAATACTTATTTTCCACCATAATTTACAAATAAATTCTTTAAAATTCCTACAATGTGAATTCCTGGATTTTTTTTCCACATTCTGTCTCTCACAGTTGAAGTGTACCTATGATGAAAATTACAGACCTCTGTCATCATTTGAAGTGGGAGAACTTGCACAATCGCTGGCTGACTAAATACTTTTTTGCCCCACTGTAGGTGACGTTTGCTGTGGTGTGGAACAAAATGGCACACAAATAGCTATTTGAAATGCAGTCAATATTACATACAGATAATGTGTCATGAGACATGCAAAACTAAATTATATACAAGGAGGATAAAAGTAAAGGAAATTAAATGGGATCAAATATACCAACAAATGTGGCATAATGATGCAATATGTATATAAATCTAGCCTAAATATGCCTGATTCGCACTCCAACAAGTCAATAACATCAACAAAGCACAGCATGAAACATTTGGTGGACAAAATGAGACCAAGCAGGAGCGGAAGATTTGACATGTAAACAAACTGTTGCGTCACAGTCCACACTATGGTTAGTTCTAGAACCGCCGAAATGAGTAGGACAAAACGATGTTCACCCAATACTCTCATCGGTGAAGCATACACACAAAAATAATAAACAGTGGGATTTCTAAACAATTGGGAACGTTTGTGTCATCTTTGTCCTCAAACAAAAACCATACTAAAACAAAAAAATTATATTTTCCCCCAACTTTTAAAAAATGTTTCTGGGAGCCACTAGGGGGGCGCTAAAGAGCCGATGCGGCCCGAGAGCCGTGGGTTACTGACCACCAGTTTAGAAGTTTAGTCCTTAAATTCCAAACACGAGTACATGGCCAAGTATTTTAACATGTTTTTTTTTTCCATGGCAGGAGTTTGCGGCCCTCACAAAGGAGCTGAACGCCTGCAGGGAGCAGCTGCTGGAGAAGGAGGAGGAGATCTCCGAGCTAAAGGCCGAGAGGAACAACACCAGGGTGAGCGCCGCCCATGTTTGCTCAGCTTAATTTTCACGCTAATTAGCTTTGGCGAGAGCAGCACAGTCCTCCGACTCCCATGATTGCAGCGATGTGATTTTGATCGTAGCTGCTGTTGGAGCATCTGGAGTGTCTGGTGTCGCGACACGAGCGTTCTCTGCGCATGACGGTGGTCAAGAGGCAGGCCCAGTCGCCCTCTGGGGTCTCCAGTGAGGTGGAGGTCCTCAAAGCCCTCAAGTCCTTGTTTGAGCACCACAAAGCCCTGGACGAGAAGGTACAAACACTAGTCAACACTTTAACCCCCAAAAACATTATTATTACCGTATTTCCTTGAATTGCCGCCGGGGCGCTAATTAATTTAAAAACCTCTTCTCACTCCGGCACTTACCAAAGGCATGCAGTAAAAATTTGAGTGTGATGTAAGGATACCATCGTGAAAAGCACAGCTAATAAGAAAAAACGTTATTATGGTCTTAACTTTACTTATAAATGAAGTCCATGCCAGCTCCTTCTGATCAAAAGCATCGATAACTTGTTTATAGAAGTCTTCCTTATCTTTCTTCAGTTTTAAAAGTCTCTCTGTCTCGATGGAGATCTTCCTTTATTACCTCCTCCAGCGCATATCACGTCACTCATTTCACTTCTTCTGCAGCCGAGTAGTCGCAAGAAGGATCACTAGCGCCCTCTACCACCAGGAGGCGGGAGTCATTTAATGACTCATATTTGACAGACGCAGCTACGGTATTGTGACAGTCTCAAGCCGTCGTCTTGCGGGTTCCCAGGACCTCCAAGGAAGGACATGGCTTGAGCAGTTTGACTTTGTTTATTTTTCAATAAAACCTCAGTCCAGGTCGCTGTTCTGCTCCTCCTGTCCGCTCGCTTGCCGTCTCCTTGCCGCCATCTTGGGCGTGCCCTGTCTGTCGGACTGTCTGCTCCACAGGTATATTAATAAAACATACCTACTTACTGTTCTTTTTAGCATACCGGTATTCAATAGCTTGGACCGTAAATCCTACTGAATAGCTCTTAATCTTCTTCCCTTTATGTGATTTCAAAATATTGAAATCAGCCTCCTCCATTTTGAAAATAATGACAGAGGAAGTGTCACTCGTGACGTCACAAGATTGACCCGGCGGTAATACTAAGCATGCGCTAATTATTTTGCGAAGCAGGCAGGCGCATACTATATACTCGGCGGCAATTCAAGGAAATACGGTAGTTGGAATAGCACACTTTTGATCAGATAGTGGCAACAACTTTATGAATTTGCATTTGTTTTATCCAAAAACTGAAAAATACTCCATAGCAAACAGAAGTGAACTTTCTTCAACACCTATTCCGTTTCATTTGCTAATGCTATCTAAATTTAACATTTTAACGCAATTTTGAGCTCCGTCCAAAAAGTTGTCATTTAATTGTTTGCCACTAACTTTAAACATTAAATGTGATAGTTTGCCAGTTCGCTTTCTATAATGGCCATTTTATCTTGAAGGCTATTGCTATATTTCAGTGTTTTTCAACCACGGTGCCGTGAGATACAGTCTGGTGTGCCGTGGGAGATGAGCTACTTTCACCTATTTGGGTTAAAAATATTTTTGCAAAGCAGTAATTATAGTCTGCAAATGATGTCGGTGCTGTCTAGAGCGTAACGTGTAATACACTTCCATATCAGTAGGTGGCAGCCGGTAGCTAATTGCTTTGTAGATGTGGGAAACGGCGGGAGGCAGTGTGCAGGTAAAAAGGTGTCTAATGCTTAAACCAAAAATAAGCAAAAGGTAAGTGCTCTTAAGAAAAGGCATTGAAGCTTAGGGAATGCTATGCAGAACGAAAGTAAAACTGAACTGGTTACAAAGTAAACAAAAACCGAATGCTGGATGACAGCAAAGACTTACTGTGGAGCAAAGAGAATGTACATCCGAACATGACATGACAATCAACAATGTCCCCACAAAGAAGGATAAAAACAAGTGAAATATTCTTGATTTCTAAAACCAAGTAGATGCAGGAAGACATGAAACTGCTACAGGAAAATACCAAAATAAGACAAAAAAGCCA
Organism: Nerophis ophidion; assembly: GCF_033978795.1. Lineage (NCBI taxonomy): Eukaryota > Metazoa > Chordata > Actinopteri > Syngnathiformes > Syngnathidae > Nerophis > Nerophis ophidion. The sequence continues at coordinate 2,676,413 of NC_084620.1, forward strand.
GCAAAATAGGAGCGCGAGACATGAACTAAAACACCACAAACCGGAAAACCGCAAAAAAGTCAAAATAAGTCAGGGCATGATGTGACAGGTGGTGACTGTACACGGACTTTGAGACAAGAGCTATAGTGATGCATGCTTGGTTATGCTTTAAAGTCATACCCGACAACGACTTTTTATTGTCAATTGAGTTTCGTTTATGAATCATTTCTGCTGGCGGTGTGCCTCCGCATTTTTCGGATGCAAAAAATGCGCCTTGGCTCTAAAAAGATTGAAAAACTCTGCTATATTTAGCCCAAATACATGAACTTTCCAGGAATTGATTATCGTGGATCCCGACTTAAACAAGTTGAAAAACGTATTGGGGTGTTACCATTTAGTGGTCAATTGTTCGGAATATGTACTGAACTGTGTAATCTACTCATAAAAGTTTCAATCAATCAAAACTAAAACGTGTTTATCACCCCTCAAAAAGCCACTTTCATTTAATGGATTAACAGAAATGTTATCCAAAAACTGTTGAAATGTATTTGTGGTCTTGTCGCCCCCTCCAGGGCAGAAGGGCTACACGGCTGCATAGCTGGATCAAAAGAGACGTCGGACACGCTTTGCTGAACAAAAAGTTGCTTTATTACAAGCGAGCGTCATTTAAATAGGTCTGCAGTACCCACACTTGCCAACCCTCACAATTTTTCCGGGAGACTCACGAATTTCAGTGCTCCTCCCGAAAATCTCCCGGGGCAACCATTCTCCCGACTTTCTCTCGATTTACACCCGGACAACAATATTGGGGCGTACTTTATCGGCACTGTTTTTAGCGTCCTCTACAACCTGTCGTCACGTCTGCTTCGCCGGCACAGTCACTTAAAATATACTTGGTCAACAGCCATACAGGTCACACTGAGGGTGCCCGTTTAAACAACATTAACACTGTTACAAATATGCGCCACACTGTGAACGCACACTAAACAAGAATGACACACATTTCGGGAGAACATCTGCACCGTAACACAACAGAAGAAATACCCACAATCCCTTGCAGCACTAACTCTTCCGGGACGCTACAATATACACCCCCCGCAACCACTAAACATTTATCTCAAAACTATTATTTATAACAAACATAATTGAACTTTTCACAACACTCATTTCGTCTGGATTACTGATGCTAGCTTAAATATATCAAATGCATTTGATACACATTTTTATTCAAATATTTATGATAATTTTAAATGTATTTTTTTTAATTATACATTAATAATTTACCTCTCGCTTCAGTATTAAGATATTGTAGTATAATAGTGGATGTTAGTTTGGCTATTCTGTTTTGATGGCTAATGCTAGCCTTTTTGAAAAATGAGAATAATAATTTAACAAATCAACACTACTATTATCCAAATACTTTTATCAATTATAATTTATTGTTGTTGTTTTTCATTATGATGGTTTACCTCTAGTATTGTTGCTATAATTATCCAAAAGTACTATAATTTAAAAGAATAACAGTAGTTTTATGTAATCAAAATAAATGTGTTTTAGTGGTTTAACTAGCTTCAGCCAGGAAAAAAAACGATATTGTGTTAGTGAATGTTAGCTTTCTCTATTATATATTGATAGTTGTTGCTAGCTTTGCCAAAAAATTGGGATTTTTTTTCTATTTAAAAAAAAAAAAACATGATTTGATGAACACCAGTTTTATTTTAAAACTGTTTTTGTTTATAGTTAGCTGTTGTTAACATTCTTAATTTGCTGGCTAATGCTAGTTTGGACCAACGGCTAATATTGGTTTTGTCCCAAAATATTTTGTAATTTCATGGTTTGCCACTCAGTTGTCTTTCATTATGGTGGTTTACTTCAAGCTTTTCCCCCAACATTTTTTTTTTTTTATTTAAAAAGAAAAACTTATTTTGATAAAAACGTTTTATTTTAAAACTGTTTTTGTTTATAGCTTGCTGTTGTTAGCATTCCTAATTAGCTGGCTGATGCTAGTTTAGACCAAAAGCTAATGTTAGTTTTGTCCCAAAATATTTTGTAATTTCATGGATTCCCAGTCGTTTGTTTTTTCATTATGATGGTTTACCTCAAACTTTACCCCCAAAAATTATATTTTTTTCTATTTAAAAAAAAAAAACATAATTTGAAGAACACCAGTTTTATTTCAAAACTGTTTTTGTTTATAGCTAGCTGTTGTTAGCTTCCTTAATTTTCTGGCTAATGTGAGTTTGGACCAACAGTTATTATTAGTTTCATCCCAAAATATTTTGTAATTTCATGGATTCCTACTTGTCTTTTTTTCTTTCATTATGATGGTTTACCTCACCCAAAAAAAGTATTTATTTTTTTATTTAAAAAAAAATATATATTTGATGAACACCAGTTTTATTTCAAAACTGTTTTTGTTTATAGCTAGATGTTGTTAGCTTCCTTAATTTGCTGGCTAATGCTAGTTTGGACCAAAAACTAATGTTAGTTTTGTCCCCAAAAAATTTGTTACATCATGGATTCCTGCTCGGTTGTTTTTTCATTTTGATGGTCTACCTCAAAAAAAATATTTTTTTTTTCTATTAAAAAACAACAATTTGATTAAGTTTTATTTTAAAACTGTTTTTGTTTATAGCTAGCTGTTGTTAGCTTCCTTAATTTTCTGGCTAATGTGAGTTTGGACCAACAGTTATTATTAGTTTCATCCCAAAATATTTTGTAATTTCATGGATTCCTACTTGTCTTTTTTTCTTTCATTATGATGGTTTACCTCAAACTTTCCCCCAAAAAAAGTATTTATTTTTCTATTTAAAAAAAACATAATTTGAGATACACCAGTTTTATTTCAAAACTGTTTTTGTTTATAGCTAGCTGTTGATAGCTTTCTTAATTTGCTGGCTAATACTAGTTTGGACCAGAAACTGTTAGCTTTGTCCCAAAATATTTTGTTATATCATGGATTCCAGCTTGGTTGTTTTTTCATTATGATGGTCTACCTCAAACTTTACCCCAAAAATTTTGAATTTTTCTATTTAAAAAAAACATAATTTGAGATACACCAGTTTTATTTCAAAACTGTTTTTGTTTATAGCTAGCTGTTGACAGCTTTCTTAATTTGCTGGCTAATTCTAGTTTGGACCAAAAACTGTTAGTTTTGTCCCAAAATATTTTGTTATATCATGAATTTCAGCTCGTTTTGTTTTTTTTCATTTTGATGGTTTACCTCAAGCTTTACCAAAAAAAAAATTTTTTTTTTTTCTATTAAAAAACAACAACAATTTGATTAAGTTTTGTTTTAAAACTGTTTTTGTTTATAGCTAGCTGTTGTTAGCAATTATCATTTGCTGGGTAATGCTAGTTTGGACCAACAGCTAATGTTAGTTTTGTCCCAAAATATTTTGTAATTTAATGGCTTCCCAGTCGGTTGTTTTTTCATTATGATGGTTTACATCAAACTTTACCAAAAAAAAAAAGAGATTTTTTTCTATTTAAAAAAAACACCAGTTTTATTTTGTTATATCATGGATTGTTATATCAAGCTTTTCCAAATTTTAAAAAAATGTTTTCTATTTAAAAAGAAAAACTTAATTTGATAAAAACTTTTATTTTAAAACTGTTTTTGTTTATAGCTAGCTGTTGTTAGCATTCTTAATTTGCTGGCTAATGCTAGTTTGGACCAACAGCTAATGTTAGCTTTGTCCCAAAATATTTTGTAATTTAATGGATTCCCAGTCGGTTGATTTTTTCATTATGATGGTTTACCTCAAACTTAGACAATAAAAAATTGATTTTTTTCTGTTTAAAAAAACCCAACATAATTTGATGAACACCTAGTTTTATTTCAAAACTGTTTTTGTTTATAGCTATCTGTTGTTAGCTTCCTTAATTTTCTGGCTAATGCGAGTTTGGACCAACAGCTATTAGTTTCATCCCAAAATATTTTGTAATTTCATGGATTCCTACTTGTTTTTTTTTCTTTCATTAAGATGGTTTACCTCTAATTTTACCAAAAATTGTTTAAATTTTTTCTATTTAAAAAGAAAAACATATTTTGATAAAACGTTTTATTTAAAAACTGTTTTTGTTTTAGCTATCTGTTGTTAGCGTTCTTAATTTGCTGGCTAATGCGAGTTTGGACCAACGGCTAATGTTAGTTTTGTCCCAAAATATTTTGTAATTTCATTGGTTCCCACTTGGTTGTTTTTTCCTTATGATGGTTTACCTCAAGCTTTACCAAAACAATTTAGATTTTTTTTCTATTAAAAAAAACAAATATAATTTGATGAACACCAGTTTTATTTCAAAACTGTTTTTGAAATGTTTGCTGATGTTGTTAGCTTCCTTAATCTGCTGGCTAATGCTAGTTTGGACCAACAGCTAATGTTAGTTTCGTCCCAAAATATTTTGTCATTCATGGATTCCCACTTGGTTGTTTTTTCATTATGATGGTCTACCTCAAACTTTACCCGAAAAATTAAAAATGAATTTCTATTTAAAAAAACATATTTTCAGATACACCAGTTTTACTTCAAAACTGTTTTTGTTTATAGCTAGCTATTGTTAGCTTCCTTAATTTGCTGGCTAATGCTAGTTTGGACCAAAAACTGTTAGCTTTGTCCCAAAATATTTTGTCATATCATGGATTCTAGCTCGGTTGTTTTTTCATTGCGATGGTCTACCTCAAAAAAAAATTTTTTTTTTCTATTAAAAAACAACAACAATTTGATTAAGTTTTATTTTAAAACTGTTTTTGTTTATAGCTAGCTGTTGTTAGCGTTCTCAATTTGCTGGATAATGCTAATTTGGACCAACAGCTAATGTTAGTTTTCTCCCAAAATATTTTGTAAATTCATGGATTCCCACTCGGTTGTTTTTTTTAATGTTTTATTGTAATTTTGCCATTTTCAGATACACCAGTTTTACTTCAAAACTGTTTTTTGTTTATAGCTAGCTATTGTTAGCTTCCCTAATTTGCTGGCTAATGCTAGTTTGGACCAAAAACTGTTAGCTTTGTCCCAAAATATTTTGTCATATCATGGATTCTAGCTCGGTTGTTTTTTCATTGCGATGGTCTACCTCAAAAAAAAATATTTTTTTTTTCTATTAAAAAACAACAATTTGATTAAGTTTTATTTTAAAACTGTTTTTGTTTATAGCTAGCTGTTGTTAGCGTTCTCAATTTGCTGGATAATGCTAATTTGGACCAACAGCTAATGTTAGTTTTCTCCCAAAATATTTTGTAAATTCATGGATTCCCACTCGGTTGTTTTTTTTAATGTTTTATTGTAATTTTGCCATTACTAAAGCTAGCAATAGTCAGCACATTTAATTAACTCTAGCCATGAAAATAAAGATGTTTGTTTGTTTGTTTGTTTGTTTGAGGTGAGGGAGCGACTGCGGGTGTCATTGGAGAGGGTGTCCGTCTTGGAGGAGGAGCTTACAGCAGCCAATCAGGAGGTAAGAGACTGTTAAGTCGGCCCTTAAGTCCTTGACGGGCATGTCAGTGGACGACCGAAGGTTTGACAGTCCATTAGTGGTGTTGGGGGGGGGGTCAAATACCTAACAGTACGCCTGTCAGTCTCAGACTGACGACCCGCTGGACCTTGGCGGCGTTCCAGGAAATAGACACATCCACACCTCAGATGCTTGGGCGCTAAATTGATTTGTGACGGTGACAAAGACAAGAAAAGACTTTGCCTGCGCGTCCACCTGCAGGACCTGAAGACCAGACATGAAAGAGACACTGTAATTCACAGATTAATTCATCGTGTCATGTTGGCGTCCTTTCATCTTCAGCATGAATGATGATGAAGATGATGCTCAGACGCGACCAGACCTCGTTACGCCTTCGTTAAAAATAATCAACATCTGTCTTTATGAGCTTATTTGACAGATAAACACGTATACTATTCTTATACATTACGTTATTATTGTTTTTTTTCATCTTATGTCAAACCATAACTGTGTCCATCAAGTAAACTACTTTACTACTTTTAGTTTATAACCATAAACTATTATTCCTATTTACCAGATCAGTGTTTCTTAAAGGCCTACTGAAACCCACTACTACCCACTATATATATATAGTTTATATATCAATGATGAAATATTAACATTGCAACACATGCCAATACGGCCTTTTTAGTTTACTAAATTGCAATTTTAAATTTCGCGCGAAGTATCCTGTTGAAGGCGTCGCGGTATGATGATGCGTGCGCGTGACGTCACGGATTGTAGCGGACATTTTGATCCAGCACAGATCCCAGCTATAAGCCGTCTGCTTTAATCGCATAATTACACAGTATTCTGGACATCTGTGTTGCTGAATCTTTTGCAAAATCTGTTCAATTAATAATGGAGACATCAAAGAAGAAAGATGTAGGTGGGAAACGGTGTATTGCGGCCGCCTTTAGCAGCAAAAACACAGCCGGTGTTTCCTTGTTTACATTCCCGAAAGCAGACGATGAAGATTTACTATGGAACAGAGCGGTCAAGCGAACATGGTTCCCTACCACATGTCAACCGGCAGGTTTCGATGAGAAAATTGTGGTATTAAGTCGGCTCTTACCGTAGTTATGAGCGGAGAGCTTGCGTCGTGCCTCTCTTGTCTCCTCCCACCGGCCGCCCCCGACCGTCGGATGCTTACACCGTGGAGGAGGGGGAAAAAGAATAAATCTCAGCCCGGCTGCCTTGCCTCGTCGAGAAACGTGTCTTCCATCGAAGACACTGGCGGTCGCCACACCCCTCCGACTTTCAGGTACGAAAATATAATGTCACTAAAACACTTGTAACACAATAAGCAGATAAAGAATTTTCCAGAATTAACCTACTCAGTGGCCTAGTGGTTAGAGTGCCCGCCCTGAGATCGGTAGGTCGTGAGTTCAAACCCCGGCCGAGTCATGCCAAAGACTATAAAAATGGGACCCTTTACCTCCTTGCTTGGCACTCAGCATTGAGGGTTGGAATTGGGGGTTAAATCACCAAAAATGACTCCCGGGCGCTGCACCGCGCCGCTGCTGCCCACTGCTCCCCTCACCTCCCAGGGGGTGATCAAGGGTGATGGGTCAAATGCAGAAAATAATTTTGCTACATCTAGTATGTGTGTGACAATCATTGGTACTTTAACTTTTTTAACTTTAACTTTAGTAAATGTGTCTAATAACATCGGAATCGCTCCCACAGCCCTAGTCTTTTTTATTTTTTTATTTTTTATTTTTTTCTCTAGTCCTTCACTCTCACTTTCCTCATCCACGAATCTTTCATCCCGGCTCAAATTAATGGGTAAATCGTCGCTTTCTCGGTCCGAATCGCTCTCGCTGCTGGTGGCCATGATTGTAAACAATGTGAGGATGTGAGGAGCTCCACAACCTGTGACGTCACGCGCACATCGTCTGCTACTTCCGGTACAGGCAAGGCTTTTTTATTAGCGACCAAAAGTTGCAAACTTTATCGTCCTTTCAGCAAAAATATGGCAATATCGCGTAATGATGAAGTATGACACATAGAATGGAGCTGCTATCCCCGTTTGAATAAGAAAATCTCATTTCAGTAGGCCTTTAACAATAGCAATGTTTACAACAACAACAAAAAAAACATCTGTTTTTCAGCTGTGGTCAATATATGTGCCGCAGCGGTACTCAGTTGTAGTACACTCTTTCACCACTGGTGGCAGTAATGGCAATCGCATACACACATAAGAAGTCTGAAGCTAAAGTCATACAGAAGTTTCTAAAGTGCAAAAAAAATTACTAATGTGGTGAAAATATATTTTCATTATATTGACAATTTATTCAAGAAACATTTATATTTTTACTATTTATTATTCATTTAGTATAATCATTTTGGCGCCGCCTAATTGTATGTACATTAATTTCCCATCATCTGGGGCGGTATAGCTCGGTTGGTAGAGCGGCCGTGCCAGCAACTTGAGGGTTGCAGGTTCGATCCCCGCTTCCGCCATCCTAGTCACTGCCTTTGTGTCCTTGGGCAAGACACTTTACCCACCTGCTCCCAGTGCCACCCACTCTGGTTAAAATGTAAAAATTAGATATTTGATTTCACTATGTAAAGCGCTTTGAGTCATTAGAGAAAAAGCGCTATAGAAATATAATTCACTTCACTTTTTATGACTCCCATCTTTTGCATTATATTTGATTATTATTTTTAGGTTTTTATTTTTTCAGATTTATCCTCTTAAACTGTAAGTACATTACCGGTAGATGTAGTTATTGAATGCAATTAAAATCAAGATTACTCTTCATTAATTGTACTAAATCACAGTGTATAACCTCGTCGAACTTTCCAAATCTATTTAATTTTGATGGTATTTGCAATTCGTTAGATTTTAATAATATTCACTTAATTTTTTATATTGTTATTTGAAGTAGTTTTCATGCAATTGAGGGAACAAAATCAATGAAATAACTACTAATTAATGGCTGACTAATAATAATAGTATTACACAATTAAAGAGGGGCAAAAAAGTATTTAGTCAGCCAGCGATTGTGCAAGTTCTCCCACTTCAAATGATGACAGAGGTCTGTAATTTTCATCATAGGTACACTTCAACTGTGAGAGACAGAATGTGAAAAAAAAATCCAGGAATTCACATTGTAGGAATTTTAAAGAATTTATTTGTAAATGATGGTGGAAAATAAGTATTTGGTCAACCATTCAAAGCTCTCACTGATGGAAGGAGGTTTTGGCTCAAAATCTCACGATACATGGCCCCATTCATTCTTTCCTTAACACGGATCAATCGTCCTGTCCCCTTAGCAGAAAAACAGCCCCAAAGCATGATGTTTGCCCCCCCATGCTTCACAGTAGGTGTGGTGTGCTTGGGATGCAACTCAGTATTCTTCTTCCTCCAAACACGACGAGTTGAGTTTATACCAAAATGGATACATGGATGATACAGCAGAGGATTGGGAGAATGTCATGTGGTCAGATGAAACCAAAATAGAACTTTTTGGCATAAACTCAACTCGTCGTGTTTGGAGGAAGAAGAATACTGAGTTGCATCCCAAGAACACCATACCTACTGTGAAGCATGGGGGTGGAAACATCATGCTTTGGGGCTGTTTTTCTGCTAAGGGGACAGGACGATTGATCCGTGTTAAGGAAAGAATGAATGGGGCCATGTATCGTGAGATTTTGAGTCAAAACCTCCTTCCATCAGTGAGAGCTTTGAATGGTTGACCAAATACTTATTTTCCACCATAATTTACGAATAAATTCTTTAAAATTCCTACAATGTGAATTCCTGGATTTTTTTTTCACATTCTGTCTCTCACAGTTGAAGTGTACCTATGATGAAAATGACAGACCTCTGTCATCATTTGAAGTGGGAGAACTTGCACAATCGCTGGCTGACTAAATACTTTTTTGCCCCACTGTATGTGTTTCTTAATGATTATTTTTAGAAAAGCACAGACATTTTATAACAAACACAAAACGGTTGTCACTGTATTATATAATATTGTTGTATTCTATCGTTCTAAAGTACAGACCATACTTTATTATCACTACCTACATACAGTAACCATATAATATATTTTTTTATTTACACTATTTCACCTACTGTAGTTGAATTTTTCAATTCCATTTAGTTTCGATGATATTTCCGATTCAATAGATTATATTATTCAAATTCATTTTTTTTGTTTCTCATTTCAATTGTGTGGCTTTGTCAATCTATTCCGTTTTCATGCATTTTAAGAAAAATATAACATTTTAAGATAAAAAAAAAAATAAAGTTGACAGTTTCAAGCAAACCTTGTTTATCATTTTAAAGACTTATTTATATTTATGTGAAACATGGTTCAAGAAGAACAAAAAAGTCTTCAGTCTACCCACAGTTGAAAAAAGGAAGAAGAAAAGTACAGAGCCACATATTTAGCAAAGTCACATGATGTGTTTAAGTCGATGAATTTCCGCCGCGTGCCACGTTAACGTCATTAGAGCCACATGACTGCCCGTTGTTGGACTCGCATGCTAACTCGGTCATTCACGCCAGCGTGTGCGCCCTCTTGCTGCAGATCGTGGCCTTACGTGAGCAGAATGCTCACATCCAGAGGAAGGTGGCGTCGGGCGACGGCGGCGATGACATCTTGGAGGGCGGCGAAGCTCAGCAGAAGGTCCATGGAAAGGTGAGTATATTGTACCACTCTGTGGAAACTATGAATACTTGTATATACTCCACATCAGGGGTGTCCAAACTTTTTCCTTGATGGCCGCACACTGGAAAATTAAAGCACGTCGGCCATTTTCAAAACCAAAACAATATAGGAATTTTTTTTTAAACAACAGGCTGCCCTAAAGTTTGGTGTCAGGGACCAGGAAGGGTCTTAATCATAAAAATATTAAAGATAAGTCAGATTCAAAAGTAGGTTTTTTTTGTTTTTTGTATTCAACGCTTAAAGGCCTACTGAAATGAGATGTTCTTATTTAAACGGGGATAGCAGGTCCATTCTATGTGTCATACTTCATCATTTCGCGATATTGCCATATTTTTGCTGAAAGGATTTAGTAGAGAACATCCACGATAAAGTTCGCAACTTTTGGTCGCTAACAGAAAAGCCCTGCCTGTACCGGAAGTCGCAGACGATGACGTCACTGGTTGAGGGCCCCTCACATCCTCACATTGTTTATAATGGGAGCCTCCAACAAAAACAGCTATTCGGACCGAGAAAACGACAATTTCCCCAATAATTTGAGCGAGGATGAAAGACTCGTGTTTGAGGATAATGATAGCGACGGACTAGAAAAAAAAAGTAAAAAAATTAAAAATGCGATTGCATTGGGACGGAGTCTGATGTTTTTAGACACATTTACTAGGATAATTCGGGGAAATCCCTTATCCTTCTATTGTGTTGCTGGTGTTTTAGTGAGTTTAATAGTTCCTGATAGTTGGAGGGGTGTATCCACGGGTGTCTTGAGGCTAGTGTCTGATGGAAGTCGACGGCAGCATTATGGACGGCACAAGCTCAGCTGATCTACGGTAAGTGGCGACTTTTTACCACAATTTTCTCACCGAAAACTGCTGGTAGAGAACGTCGCTTGACCGCTCTGATCCGTAGCAAAGCTTTACCTCCGGGAATTTTAAACACTGAATCACCATGTGTTTGTGTGGCTAAAGGCTAAAGCTTCCCAACTCCATCTTTCTACTTTGACTTCTCCAATATTAATTGAACAAATTGCAAAAGATTCAGCAACACAGATGTCCAAAATACTGTGTAATTATGCGATTAAAGCAGGCGACTTTCAGCTGTGTGTGTGTGCACATCGCTAATATTTCCTAACAGTCCGTGACGTCACGCGTACACGTCATCATTCAGAGACGTTTTCAACAAGAAACTCCCAGGAAAATTTAAAATTGCAATTTAGTAAACTAAAGCGGCCGTATTGGCATGTGTTGCAATGTTAATATTTCATCATTGATATATAAACTATCAGACTGCGTGGTCGCTAGTAGTGGCTTTCAGTAGGCCTTTAAATCCCTGGTTCAACTTCAGGTCTATCTGTCAATATAAACTTTTTTTGTTGTTTTTATAATCTGGGACTTTTTGTCAAAACCCTGTTTTTATGGCAAAAACCCCAAAAACGCAATATTTTCTAGGACTGTGAATTATTGGGCATCACACGATTTGATTCGATTCTTGTGAGTAAAGATTCTCGATTCAAAATCTATACTTTTTGATTAACATTGGATGTCAGTTCCATGATGAATTACATTCCTCCATAAAATAAACAGCTCCAAAGTAAATCTGTTCAGAAAATTTACATCAAAAATATGATTTGCCTGAGTGTCGATGCAAGACGGATTGGAAAAAAAAAAAAAATCACATATTTTTTCTTTTTTTAATTTCCCGCGAGGTATCTTGTTGAAAACGTCGCAGATTGACGCGTGTTTGTGACGTTATTGGTTGGAGCGGACATTTCAGCCCAGCACCACTCACGGCTAAAAGTCGTCTCTTTTCATCGCATAATTACACAGTATTTTGGACATCTGTGTTGCTGAATCTTTTGCAATTTTTTCAATTAATAATGGAGACGTCAAAGAAGAACGCTGTTGGTGGAAAGTCTCCATTATTAATTGAACAAATTGCAAAAGATCCAGCAACACAGATGTCCAAAATACTGTGTAATTGTCACACCTATGGATCTTGTTTTGTCATGTTATGTTTTTGTTTTTGGACTCTTGTTTCCCGTTTTACACTTCCTGGTTTTGTTTTTCCATAGTAACCCATTAGTTTCCACCTGGTCTCCAAGTCACGCCCAGCCCTCAGTCCCACACCTGTTTTCTAATCATCATAGCTGCTATTTGCATTCTGCTTCAGGCCTTCACGCACCCTCAATTACCTTGCAATCCATGCCCCTTGTTTTTTTGTGTTAGTTATTCATAGTTTTGCCACAGTGCAAGTTTAAGTTAGTTCATTGTCTTTCATGCCATCGAGCAATTGTTTTGTTTTCCTGATTGTATTTTTGTAGCCAAGTTTTATACCTCTTTGTGAGCGCCCTTGGTTTGTTTATTTTTGTATTTAGAATCCCAATAAAACATCTTGTACCTTGATTCACGCCTGGCTCGTCCCATATTCCCTCTGCGTCGAAGGAGCACACTCAATCCATGTCCATGCCTGACAGTAATTATGCGATGAAAAGAGACGACTTTTAGCCGTGAGTGGTGCTGGGCTGAAATGTCCGCTCCAACCAATAACGTCACAAACATGCGTCATTCCGCGACATTTTCAACAAGATACTTCGCGGGAAATTTAAAATTGCAATTTAGTAAACTAAAGCGGCCGTATTGTCATGTGTTGCAATGTTAATATTTCATCATTGATATATAAACTATCAGACTGCGTGGTCGCTAGTAGTGGCTTTCAGTAGGCCTTTAAATCCCTGGTTCAACTTCAGGTCTATCTGTCAATATAAACTTTTTTTTGTTGTTTTTATAATCTGGGACTTTTTGTCAAAACCCTGTTTTTATGGCAAAACCCCAAAAAACGCAATCTTTTCTAGGACTGTGAATCATTGGGCATCACACGATTTGATTCGATTCTTGTGAGTAAAGATTCTCGATTCAAAATCTATACTTTTTGATGAACATTGGATGTCAGTTCCATGATGAATTACATTCCTCCATAAAATAAACAGCTCCAAAGTGAATCTGTTCAGAAAATTTACATCAAAAATATGATTTGCCTGAGTGTCGATGCAAGACGGATTGGAAGAAAAAAAAAAATCATATATTTTTTCTTTTTTTAATTTCCCGCGAGGTATCTTGTTGAAAACGTCGCAGATTGACGCGTGTTTGTGACGTTATTGGTTGGAGCGGACATTTCAGCCCAGCACCACTCACGGCTAAAAGTCGTCTCTTTTCATCGCATAATTACACAGTATTCTGGACATCTGTGTTGCTGGATCTTTTGCAATTTTTTCAATTAATAATGGAGACGTCAAAGAAGAACGCTGTTGGTGGAAAGTCTCCATTATTAATTGAACAAATTGCAAAAGATCCAGCAACACAGATGTCCAAAATACTGTGTAATTGTCACACCTATGGATCTTGTTTTGTCATGTTATGTTTTTGTTTTTGAACTCTTGTTTCCCGTTTTACACTTCCTGGTTTTGTTTTTCCATAGTAACCCATTAGTTTCCACCTGGTCTCCAAGTCACGCCCAGCCCTCAGTCCCACACCTGTTTTCTAATCATCATAGCTGCTATTTGCATTCTGCTTCATGCCTTCACGCACCCCCAATTACCTTGCAATCCATGCCCCTTGTTTTTTTGTGTTAGTTATTCATAGTTTTGCCACAGTGCAAGTTTAAGTTAGTTCATTGTCTTTCATGCCATCGAGCAGTTGTTTTGTTTTCCTGATTGTATTTTTGTAGCCAAGTTTTATACCTCTTTGTGAGCGCCCTTGGTTTGTTTATTTTTGTATTTAGAATCCCAATAAAACATCTTGTACCTTGATTCACGCCTGGCTCGTCCCATATTCCCTCTGCGTCGAAGGAGCACACTCAATCCATGTCCATGCCTGACAGTAATTATGCGATGAAAAGAGACGACTTTTAGCTGTGAGTGGTGCTGGGCTCCAAGTCCGAGTCCATGGTTCTCGCCCGGAAAAGGGTGGAGTGCCATCTCCGGGTTGGGGAGGAGACCCTGCCCCAAGTGGAGGAGTTCAAGTACCTAGGAGTCTTGTTCACGAGTGAGGGAAGAGTGGATCGTGAGATCGACAGGCGGATCGGTGCGGCGTCTTCAGTAATGCGGACGTTGTACCGATCCGTTGTGGTGAAGAAGGAGCTGAGCCGGAAGGCAAAGCTCTCAATTTACCGGTCGATCTACGTTCCCATCCTCACCTGTGGTCATGAGCTTTGGGTCATGACCGAAAGGATAAAATCACGGGTACAAGCGGCCGAAATGAGTTTCCTCCGCCGTGTGGCGGGTCTCTCCCTTAGAGATAGGGTGAGAAGCTCTGCCATCCGGGAGGAGCTCAACGTAAAGCCGCTGCTCCTTCACATCGAGAGGAGCCAGATGAGGTGGTTCGGGCATCTGGTCAGGATGCCACCCGAACGCCTCCCTAGGGAGGTGTTTAGGCCACGTCCAACCGGTAGGAGGCCACGGGGAAGACCCAGGACACGTTGGGAAGACTATGTCTCCCGGCTGGCCTGGGAACGCCTCGGGATCCCCCGGGAAGAGCTAGACGAAGTGGCTGGGGAGAGGGAAGTCTGGGCTTCCCTGCTTAGGCTGCTGCCCCCGCGACCCGACCTCGGATAAGCGGAAGATGATGGATGGATGGATGGATGGTGCTGGGCTGAAATGTCCGCTCCAACCAATAACGTCACAAACACGTGTCAATCTGCGACGTTTTCAACAAGATACCTCGCGGGAAATTTAAAATTGCAATTTAGTAAACTAAAGCGGCCGTATTGGCATGTGTTGCAATGTTAATATTTCATCATTGATATACAAACTATCAGACTGCGTGGTCGCTAGTAGTGGGTGTAAGTAGGCCTTTAAATAAGTCAATAATTCATAACAACGTTGATTTTGATTTATTTTTTTTTTTTTTAACAATTTCTGCTATAAATAAAAAAACAGCATGCATGTCAGCTGTGTTTATTAGAGTTAACATTGCAACTTTTTCTCGTTACTTTTCACCTGTCTGCTCTTTTATTCCAACTTTGTTTGTTGTTTTTTTCTCCTAGTAGTATTTTTAGAATGTACCACTGAGCGTTGATAAATTAGCCACGGACTGCACACGACCCCCGGGCCACACTTTGCACACCCCTGCGCTACATGCTAATATGCCATCCCCCCCCCTCTTTCCTCTCAGCGGCTGTCCAACGGCTCCCTGGAGACGGCGCGGGAGGCCAGCCAGGTGGTGGAGCTGCAGGACCTGCTGGAGAAGCAGAACTACGAGTTGGCCCAGATGAAGGAGCGCATGTCCTCGCTGTCGTCCCGCGTCTGCGAGGTGGAGCAGGAGCTGGAGACCGCTCGTAAGGACCTCATCAAGTCGGAGGAGATGAACAACAAGTACCAGCGGGACATCAAAGAGGTCTTCATGACACACTTGCGTCTGTTAGTCCTTTTATGTTGAAGAAGTTGGCATTCAGCGTGTCATCAGTGGATCCAATCAGGAGTTGTTCTGCTCGGATTGTGTGGCAAGAAATTAATCTTGTTTCACGAACAGAACCAAAAACATGACAAACAAAGGAAGGCCTTGAGAACGACAAAGAAACTTTTTCTATCGCTTCTTTTTTTCTATAATAATAGCATGTGTGCGACATGTACAGTGGGGCAAAAAAGTATTTAGTCAGCCAGCGATTGTGCAAGTTCTCCCACTTCAAATGATGACAGAGGTCTGTAATTTTCATCATAGGTACACTTCAACTGTGAGAGACAGAATGTGAAAAAAAAATCCAGGAATTCACATTGTAGGAATTTTAAAGAATTTATTAGTAAATTATGGTGGAAAATAAGTATTTGGTCAACCATTCAAAGCTCTCATTGATGGAAGAAGGTTTAGGCTCAAAATCTCACGATACATGGCCCCATTCATTCTTTCCTTAACATCCTAGTCACTGCCTTTGTGTCCTTGGGCAAGACACTTTACCCACCTGCTCCCAGTGCCACCCACTCTGGTTAAAATGTAAAAATTAGATATTTGGTTTCACTATGTAAAGCGCTTTGAGTCACTAGAGAAAAAGCGCTATATAAATATAATTCACTTCACTTTTTATGACTCCCATCTTTTGCATTATATTTGATTATTATTTTTAGGTTTTTATTTTTTCAGATTTATCCTCTTAAACTGTAAGTACATTACCGGTAGATGTAGTTATTGAATGCAATTAAAATCAAGATTACTCTTCATTAATTGTACTAAATCACAGTGTATAACCTCGTCGAACTTTCCAACTCTATTTAATTTTGATGGTATTTGCAATTCATTAGATTTTAATAATATTCACTTAATTTTTTATATTGTTATTTGAAGTAGTTTTCATGCAATTGAGGGAACAAAATCAATGAAATAACTACTAATTAATGGCTGACTAATAATAATAGTATTACACAATTACAGTGGGGCAAAAAAGTATTTAGTCAGCCAGCGATTGTGCAAGTTCTCCCACTTCAAATGATGACAGAGGTCTGTAATTTTCATCATAGGTACACTTCAACTGTGAGAGACAGAATGTGGAAAAAAAAATCCAGGAATTCACATTGTAGGAATTTTTAAGAATTTATTAGTAAATTATGGTGGAAAATGAGTATTTGGTCAACCATTCAAAGCTCTCACTGATGGAAGGAGGTTTTGGCTCAAAATCTCACGATACATGGCCCCATTCATTCTTTCCTTAACACGGATCAATCGTCCTGTCCCCTTGGCAGAAAAACAGCCCCAAAGCATGATGTTTCCACCCCCATGCTTCACAGTAGGTATGGTGTTCTTGGGATGCCACTCAGTATTCTTCTTCCTCCAAACACGACGAGTTGAGTTTATACCAACAAGTTCTATTTTGGTTTCATCTGACCACATGACATTCTCCCAATCCTCTGCTGTATCATCCATGTATCCATTTTGGTATGAACTCAACCCGTCGTGTTTGGAGGTTGTAAAAATGTAAACAAACGCCAAAACTATCTAGCTTTCCCAAAATGAAAAGAGTATTTTGTGATGATGATGATGATGATAATGGTGTCTTTAGAAAGATGCACAGATGTAAAGTATATAGACATAATTTAGCTGGCAGATTTGGGCTAAATTATATTTAAATCTATTTTTCACACAACTCCGTCTCTCTGTTCTTAACTAGTTAACTAACAGGCTAACTACAGTATTTTACAGAGGATAGTCGCAGACCGCACCCTCCAGATGTCCGACATGCCTTACCCTTTAAACGGGAACTGGGCAATCATTAATGCATTCTAACTTGTAAATTAACTTAAATTAAAGTCTGCTTACAGTGGAGCCAATGGTAGCCACTCTATACTGCCTAAGGACCCCTAAAATAACATCCAAAGACCTCCAGCCATCCATTTTCTACCGCTTGATCCCTTCTCGGGGTGCTGGAGCCTATCCCAGCTGCACTCTGGTGAAAGGTGGGGTACACCCTTTATTAAGGTTATATATACATGATGTAAGTATATATGTAATGTAGTAACAGGCACATTTATAATAACATTAAAGGCCTACTGAAATGAGATTTTCTTATTTAAACGGGGATAGCAGGTCCATTCTATGTGTCATACTTGATCATTTCGCGATATTGCCATATTTTTGCTGAAAGGATTTAGTAGAGAACATCCACGATAAAGTCCTCAACTTTTGGTCGCTAATAAAAAAGCCTTGCCTGTACCGGAAGTAGCAGACGATGTGCGCGTGACGTCACAGGTTGTGGAGCTCCTCACATTCTCACTTTGTTTATAATCATAGCCACCAGCAGCAAGAGCTATTCGGACCGAGAAAGCGACGATTTCCCCATTATTTTGAGCAAGGATGAAAGATTTGTGGGTAAGGAAAGTTAGAGTGAAGCACCAAAAAAAAAAAAAAAAAAAAAAAGCGACTGCTCCGGGTGGTAGCAGTGTGAGCATTTCATATGTAATTAGACACATTTACTAGGATAATTCTGGAAGATCCCCTTAATTGGTTATTGTTTTAATAGTGTTTTAGTGAGATTGTAAAATCATACCTCAAAGTCGGATGGCTGCGGTGAACGCCAGTGTCTTTGATGGAAGCCATGGAAGAGCCAAGCTCACAGCTGCCTTTTTTGACTGCTGCTGCAGGAGGAGGTCCAGTAATCCACTGATTTCTCCTGTAAGAGCCGACTTAATATCACAATTTTCCCATCCAAAAACATGCTGGTTGACGTAGGGAATCATGTTCGCTTGACCGCTCTGTGTTAAAGCTTCACAACAAACAAAGAAACACCGTCTGTGTCTCGGTGCTAAAGGCAGCTACAATCCACCGCTTTCTACCAACAGCATTTTTATTTATAGTCTCCATTATTAATTGAACAAATTGCAAAAGATTCAGCAACACAGATGTCCAAAATACTGTGTAAAAATGCGATGAAAAGAGACGACTTTTAGCCGTGTGTGGTGCTGGGCTAATATGTCCCCTCCAACCAATAACGTCACAAACATGCGTCATCATTCCGAGGGAAATTTAAAATTGTAATTTAGAAAACTAAAAAGGCCGTATTGTCATGTGTTGCAATGTTAATATTTCATCATTGATATATAAACTATCAGACTGCGTGGTCGCTAGTAGTGGCTTTCAGTAGGCCTTTAATGTTTACGTATTTTGATCATTTTAAGCATAAGCTGTGCATTAATTTAAAAAAAAAAAAAAGTTCAACATCACTGATTACAATAGTCATTGCCTACTTTATGAAAGCCAACAAATATAATAAAACATCACTTACTATACAATGTCTGTGGTCATTAGGATGCCGACTGCTAGGATGTTGATATATTCCCATTTAGATGAAGAAGGGGGTGAAAATTAGCGTCTTTTCGTGTAGTTATTGCCTTTCTGGGTCTAAATTGGCTGTCAAAATGTACCAACTTGTCGGAATACGTGCTCATGTCTACTATGCAGGTGAGAGGCTGGATTATCTTGGCAAAGTATAAATGCTCACTAACACAGATTTAGACAGATTTGTGAACAATATTTGAGAAGAATAGGTCTTTTGTGTATACAGTAAAAGTTTTAGATCGTTGAAAGACATGCACCTGGGGATAGGATAGGACAAAAGGAAGAGGTTCCACAGCCTCCGTAGCAGAACCTCCAGGTTCTGTAACAGCTTCTTCCCTCAGGTCGTAAGACTCTTGAACGCATCATAATTAAATTATCCCATCTACTCCCCACAAAATGGATAAACTCGCCGGAATAAAAAAGACAATATAACATACATCCATAAACATGGACGCATGTGGAAAAAGTGCAATGTATTTATCCGTACAGTAATCTATTTATTTATATTTGCACCTTATTGCATTTTTTTTAATATCCTGCACTACCAAGAGCTCGGTTGGTAGAGTGGCCGTGCCAGCAACTTGAAGGTTGCAGGTTCGATTCCCGCTTCCGCCATCCTAGTCACTGCTGTTGTGTCCTTGGGCAAGACACTTTACCCACCTGCTCCCAGTGCCACCCACACTGATTTAAAATGTAACTTAGATATTGGGTTTCACTATGTAAAGTGCTTTGAGTCACTAGAGAAAAGCGCTATATAAATATAATTAACTAAAAAAAAAAATTTTTACTGTAAAGTTCAAATTTGAATGACAATAAAAAGGAAGTCCAAGTCTAAGGTTGATTGGCAACACTAAATGGTCCCTAGTGTGTGAACATGAGTGTGAATGTTGTCTGTCTATCTGTGTTGGCCCTGCGATGAGGTGGCGACTTGTCCAGGGTGTACACCGCCTTCCGTCCGAATGCAGCTGAGATATGCTCCAGCACACCCCACGACCCTGAAAGGGACAAACGGTAGAAAATGGATGGATGGATAGAGAGTAACTCATGAAAAATGGGAGCAAAAACAAAAGTGATGCGTTGATTAAAATGCATTGAAAGAAATGCATCCGCCGTCTTTCATAATGAACGATCGGTAACATTTTTTTTTTTTAATTCCCTTTTAAAAGCTGCCGCACCACAGACATAATTGCTCATTAGCATTAAAGCTACAGACACACAAAACAACACATTCAAGGTTGGACTTTGGACTTAGATTTTGACCACCACCACTGTTGGGGCGCCTGAAAAGACTACAATGCGGGACAATTTAATTCCTCTCTGACAGCGTGTAAGCGTTCCAAAACATGGATGATGCTGACTGTGTGCCGTGTGCAGGCCATGTGCCAGAAGGAGGATATGGAGGAGCGCATCGTCACGCTGGAAAAGCGCTACCTGAGCGCCCAACGAGAGTCCACGTCGGTGCACGACATCAACGACAAGCTGGAGAACGAGCTGGCCAACAAGGAGGCCTTCCTCAGACAGGTGAGT
Source organism: Nerophis ophidion (assembly GCF_033978795.1). Classification (NCBI taxonomy): domain Eukaryota; kingdom Metazoa; phylum Chordata; class Actinopteri; order Syngnathiformes; family Syngnathidae; genus Nerophis; species Nerophis ophidion. The sequence goes on from NC_084620.1 coordinate 2,696,904, forward strand.
GAAGCTTCTCCTGGAGTCCGATCGATGGTTGAGATGTCCTTACCTGTAAAGATGTCCCAGAACACTCAAAAAGCAATTTTGGAGCTTCTTCGTCGAATAATTTATTTTCACCGTCTATCCCCAGCAGCAGCAGCTGCGCTCTTGATAGTTTTGCAACACGAGCAGGAGGATTGGGCCGACTAATGTATTGGGGAACTGTACCGGACTACTTTATGTATTCGCTCGTATTCAATCTAGTCAACAGCGGAAGAGACAAATAATTCGGTTCACTGCGCACTTCGTATAGACACGGGCGACAGGTGGCTGACAAAGTTGACTGATGGCCAACTATTAAAGAAACTTGTGTAAGAAGTAAGACTATGTAGAGATCCTGATCATATTTATCTTATTCAGTCGGACTACATGTGTAGGAGCCTAAATGCTGTTTAAGTTATTTTACATTTTATGAAAGGTGCTTTATGTTTATTCAGCCAAAAGGGGACTATTTACTTTATTTGCATGATAAATGATAAATGGGTTGTACTTGTATAGCGCTTTTCTACCTTCAAGGTACTCAAAGCGCTTTGACACTACTTCCACATTCACACACACATTCACACACTGATGGAGGGAGCTGCCATGCAAGGCGCCAACCAGCACCCATCAGGAGCAAGGGTGAAGTGTCTTGCTCAGGACACAACGGAGGTGACGAGGTTGATAAGAAAATGTATATATTGAATGCTTAGAGCAGGGGCGCCCACACTTTTTCTGCAGGCGAGCTACTTTTCAATTGACCAAGTCGAGGAGATCTACCTCATTCCTATTCATAATTTATATTTATTTATTTATGAAAGAGACATTTTTGTTAACAAGTTAATGGTGTTTAATGATAATACAAGCATGTTTAACACACATAGATTCCTTTCTTTCATGAAGACAAGAATATAAGTTGGTGTATTACCTGATTCTGATGACTTGCATTGATTGGAATCAGACGTCCACGTTTTCAAATGGAGGAGAAAAAAAGTTCCTGATTTCTGTCCAATACCACATGAGAGTCGTTTTTTGGGGGGGGATTTTATTTGTCCAGCTTCCATATTGGTTTTTATACACTTTACAAGAAATACATTGGCGGCAAACTCCGTAGCTTGCTAGCTTGTTTGCGCTGGCTTTCGGAGACTCTTATTTTCTTAGCGCAGGCGCGATGGAGCGGCACTTTTATTGTGAAGACAGGAAGTGTGCGATCAGTCTTTAGGCTTTTGACGGGAAGTACGGTTGAAATAAAAAGTGTCTTTTTTTCTTTACACTTTTGATTGATTGATTGAAACTTTTATTAGTAGATTGCACAGTACAGTACATATTCCGTACAATTGACCACTAAATGGTAACACCCCAGTAAGTTTTTCAACTTGTTTAAGTCGGGTCTGTTCGATTGGTCCAAGGTCACCAGTGACTGCATGTGATTGGTGAAACGCAGGCATGTGTATCCTACGTTGAAGCTCTCTCATAAACCAAAACAAACATTAACAGATCGATAAACAAAAGTAACGAGTAGCGAGTCGAATGTAGATAAATGAGGCGGAGTAAAAGTAGCGTTCCTTCTCTATAAATATACTCAAGTAAAAGTAAGTTGCATAAAAACTACTCGTAGAAGTACAATTTATCCCAAAAGTTACTCAAGTAAATGTAACGGAGTAAATGTAGCGAGTTACTACCCACCTCTGTTCATGGGCCATGTTCTAGAACAGGGGCGCTCACACTTTTTCTGCAGGTGAGCTACTTTTCAATTGACCAAGTCGAGGAGATCTACCTCATTCCTATTTATAATTTATATTTATTTATTTATGAAAGAGACATTTTTGTTAACAAGTTAATGGTGTTTAATGATAATACAAGCATGTTTAACACACATAGATTCCTTTCTTTCATGAAGACAAGAATATAAGTTGGTGTATTACCTGATTCTGATGACTTGCATTGATTGGAATTAGACAGTGGTGCTGATAACGTCCGCATTTTCAAATGGAGGAAAAAAAAAAAAGTCCTCCTTTCTGTCCAATACCACATGAAAGTGGTTGGATTTGGCATCTCATTTGTCCAACTTGCATACTCCTTTTTAAACACTTTGTTATGAGAGTAGCATATGTGTGTGGCCCTTTAATGTCTGGCAGCAGGTGAGTGTGCGGGTGGGCAAGCAAGTGAGAAAGCGGTCGCTGAGGGCGGGGGGGAAATACATTGGCATTAAACTCCGTAGCTTGCTAGCTTTCTGAGACTCTTATTTTGTTAGCACAGGCAGGATGAAACAGGTCTTTTATGGTGAAGACAGGAAGTGTGCAGTCGGTCTTTAGAGTTTTGACAGTAGGTACGGAGTCTCTAGAAATAAAATGTGTTTCTCTGCGTCCGCCCTGTTAGTGATTTTTTTCTTAAGTATGAGCTCGCAGCAGCCAGCGTCATCTCACAAGATCCTCGGGTGCCGAGAATGTCAAACAACTGACGAAAGTGAAGTCTTGGTATGATTGATGATTGCTCATTTTTATGTCTATTTTTTAATGCCTGGCTTGAGATCGACTGACACACCCTCCGAGATCGACCAGTCGATCGCGATCGACGTAATGAGCACCCCTGGCTTAGAGTAATTATATAAAGATCACTTTAGTTGTAATTATTACATTTGTCAAAATGATTTGATGACGTAACTGTTTTAAGTGCATATATGGCGGAAGGATCTGTGTGGTAAGGTGGGTTTTAGACGCAAGGTGTCATGGGTAATGGCAGTCGAGCCACACAGTTTTTTTGACCTCACTCATTCATACTTTTTCTAACTCGTACTGCAAGAAACTCTCTTTATCTTTATTTATTTTTTGAATGATTAAGATCACAAGTAAACCATACAAACCAAGAAGAACGTCTGGAGTTTTGTTTTGTTGTTGCCGCAAGAAGCGGAGTGAATGTGATAGTAGAGGAGCGTCAAGCTAAGGCTACTTTAGGAATCTACAACGTGTTTGATTGGTTCTGTGGCAAAGCTCGGACCTCAACAAACCAAGTCATTGTCGCACATGGAAATGAATTCAAATCAATACAGTCCAGGCTTGGCCCCCTCAAAACACCCCTAATTTTTAGATTGGGAATATTGTATGAAAACCATAGAATTGATTGTAAATTTTACAGACAACCACGGTAGTTATCAGAGGTGAGTAGAGTAGCCAGAAATTGTACTCAAGTAAGAGTACTGTTACTTTAGAGATGTATTACTCAAGTAAAAGTAAGGAGTAGTCACCCAAATATTTATTTGAGTAAAAGTAAAAAGTATGTTGTGAAAAGTAGTGAGTAACTGATGAGTAACCTGTTCGTTTGATGATGACGGCAACAAGTAATGCACAAAAACATAAAACAATGAACAAATTCAGAGCCAGGAATATTTCTTAAGCAACTAAAACAATAATATATATTAAATCATATATATTCGGTTTTACACTTTATTGAAAAAAAAATTGAAAATGAATTTTACCTTTGCAACCTCATTATACTATTGACTAAGTTTATATTCATAAATGTAAGTTTCTCAATACCCGACCTGTTTTTTGTGCCTTTAAAAATATTTAGAACTCTACATTAAAACACTCTACATCTAACAACCAAAAAGCTGTGACAACGATGATGCTGTGTTCCAAATTTAAGTTATTCACTGAGATTGAGTGAGTCTATGGCTTTGCACTTTGTTTATTTTATACATATATATTTTTTGCATTCTATTTTAGTTGTATTGAATTTATAACCCCCTGGCGCTGTTTTGTACGGTTTTTATACTGTTTTTGTACTTACTTTGATTGTTATTTTCAACTGTTTGTAAATGTTGAAATTTATAAATAATGGTTTATAAAAAAATTTTTAAAAAGGGTGCAGTTAATTATGTGACTGCCTGGCTCTGTTTGATTGGTGAAACGGAGTCAAACGTCACCAGTGACTGCATTTGATTGGTGAAACGCAGGCATGTGACGGATCCTACTTTGAAAGTCTGTCTGACAAACCAAAATAAACAAAGCGTGCATTAACAGATCGATAAAAATCGGTAGCGAGTAGCGAGCTGAATATAGATAAATGGAGCGGAGTAAAAGTAGCGATTCTTTTCTATAAATATACTCAAGTAAAAGTATGTTGCATTAAAACTACTCTTAGAAGTATAATTGATCTCAAAAGTTACTCAAGTAGATGTAACGGAGTAAATGTAGCGCGTTACTACCCACCTCTGGTAGTTTTATAAAATATGATACTAATGTACAGTATTACGATTTACCTTAGACAGCAGACTTTTGCGCTATCTCGTCAAATACACAGTCAGTATCCTCTCACATATTTTCATGGATAAATGTCCACCATTTATATATTTTAGCCTTTAGGCTGGTGTTATCGACCCATTCTCCTTCAGTATGGGGCAGACTCGCACTGCTATGCTCTAACTCAGGAGGTGTTAAACTCATTTTAGATCGGGGGCCGCATGGAGAAAAATCTACTCCCAAGTGGGCTGGACTGGTAAGATCACGGCACGATAACTTAAAGAAAAAAGACAACTTCAGATTGTTTTCTTTGTTTAAAAATAGAACAAGCACATTCTGAAAAATTTACAAATCATAATGTTTTTTTTACACCTACATGTTGCAGTTAGTAGTATTTTGTCGTTTTTTTTATCATTTCTGAATAAATTACCGTATTTCCTTGAATAGCCGCCGGGGCGCTAATTAATTTAAAACCTCTTCTCACTCCTGCGCTTATTCAAAGCCTGCGGTAAAAGTAAGCAGGCGGTAATCATTTTAAAACCTCTTCTCACCCCTGCGCTTACCAATGGCATGCAGTAAAAAATTAAGTGTGATTAAAAAAAAAAAAATTTTTTTTAAAAGTATTATTCTGCGTCCGCGGCCCGGTGGTTGGAGACCACTGCTCTACAGCATGTCATCGCTCTCTCTTTTACACCATGCTGTCTGCGTGCCGGCCGGACGCATGCATTACGCTGCTTCTTATATGAGATTGTTATGCATACTTGGTCCACAGCCATACCTGTTACACTGATGGTTGTGATACAAACAACTTTAAAACTCTTACTAATATGCGCCACACTCTGTGAACCCTCACCAAGCACATTTCTGGAGAGCATTGGCTCAGTGGCACATTAAAAACGCAGCATAGGGATTACCCACAATGCCGTGTATCCGTGACTCTTGGCTATTATACACGTGCCCCCAACCCCGCCCACCTGAACCAACGGGTGGGTAGGTGGGGTTGGTGCCAGCGGGTGTATGGACGGTGTAGCCAGGAGTCGTGTATGCATTGCATTGTGGGTAGGTGTTGCGTTTGTGGTGTGTTGCAGGGCATATGTTCTCCAGAAATGTGTTTGGTGTGGGTTCACAGAGTGTGGCGCATATTATTAAGAGTGTTGAAGTTGTTTTATATCACAACCATTAGTGTGATCTGTATGGCTGTGGAACAAGACCCCTGGTTTACACACGGTAAAAGCAAAAAAACTCCTACGCTGTATTGAAATGCCGGCAGGGGATGATGGGTCACTTGCGACATCACAAATTTTACCCGGCGATAAAAGTAAGCATGCGCTTATTAATTTGGGGAGCAAGATTTGCCCGGCCGTAATTCAAGGCAGGCGCATATTACATGCCTGGTGGCTATTCAAGGAAATATGGTATGTGATAATGTTCATCAACTGATTGGTGTTCATTTTCAATCTATCAAGATAAAAAAATAACATAAATAATAGGGGTGGGCAATATCGTAAATTTGGGTATCGATACCAATCCGATCCGATACCGGCGATGATACCGGAAGTTTCGTCATCTGATGTGGGGGGTGGAGGGGGGGGGGGGACTTCAGGGACTTCGGGGTATCGATACTTTTGAAAAACAAATTTGTACTTTTGCCTTTATTAATTGATTATGATAATAATACAACACAGGACAACGTTTTAAGTAAAAAAATAAAACATTTATTACAAAAGTAATATCAATAGCAATAAATTAATGCAAAACACACAAACACTTAAGGTAAATAACAAAACTCTAGTTATCGAACAAAGTTGTAAACATGAACACAAAACAAAAAACTGAGAAATTCAAATAAAAAAGTAATAATATCAATTACAATAAAGTAAATAAGGTGAAAACAAATACTGAACTTGGCTAGTCGCCTCACAACACACAAGAACTTAAGTAAAAAAGAAAACACAAGTTATTAAACAGTTGGAAAAATGGACACAAAAGAACTGAGAAATTCTTATCGTTATTTTAGTGCAATAAAATACTTTACAGTTTACAACCAAGACATTAATTCGCACTGGAAACGCACGTGTGTGTGTGTGTGTGTGTGTGTGTGTGTGTGTGTGTGTGTGTGTGTGTGTGTGTGTGTGTGTGTGTGTGTGTGTGCGTGTCCGAATGAACCTCGGAGCGAATTATACTGATGTGTGTGCGCGAACGCACCAAGCGTCATGTTAATTGTATTTATTTTATTTTATTTTGGGTTGAAGATGAATTTTTAAAGTGTTTTTAAATCTTTTTCGCGAGCCATCACTAGGGAGGAGTGGTGAGGAGCGCTCACATTTTTTTTAAATCGGAGTGATTCGCTTAATTTGGTGAAGTATCGATACCATCACGCCAGTATCGATACGATACCGATACTCACCAAGTATCGATACGCCCAGCCCTAATAATACAATAATACAAATTACAGGATGTTATTTATGTAGTTTGATCATTTTCCTCCCCTTTTGCACTGACATCATGTGGTTTATTTTGATCACATATGTAGTATAACCTACAAAGATACACATCATTTCTATTGCGACATCTAGTGGACACATTTAGAACAGCTGTTTCTTTCATTCCAAAATGTTTGCAAATTTTTATACTTAGCAAACTCATCCCACGGGCCGGATAAAACCTGTTCACGGGCCTGATCCGGCCCGCGGGGCGTACGTTTGAAACCCCTGCTCTAACTGCTTTGCCAAGTAAGCTAGTTACAAGCTCAGTTATGTTTTTGATGATTTATTTATTTAGTTCAATGAATATCATCCCCCTTCTTCTCAGCACTGTCCTTCTCACTCACTTTCTACCTTCCCGTGGTTGTAAAAACAAAGTTATATCCATCTTTATCTATAAGTTAATGCTCGAGAGTAAGACAGGATGTTTTACGGGTTTCAACAATGACATTCGCTGCGCCAACTAGAGGTGGGGAGGCTTGTAACCTGAATTTTTGCTCACAATCTGGAGCATAACAATTATCCGAGAGACAGCTTGTTTCTCAAAAAAACAGCGGTACAGTACCACTGTATGTGTATAAATGCTTATATGGCCTGCATATAGCTTTACCTTGCAGTGTGAGTAACATCTCGAGTTGGAGCTGAAGATATCAGCTCCTCACGATGTAAAGAACACGTATCATCATTTGTGTGACCAGTCGAGCTGGAACAAGAAGACACCCGTCCATGTAATTAGCAGTTGAACCCCTGCAGCCTTTGTGCTGATGATGGAAACATGAATCAATGTTTCTTAAGGCTTCTTGGCACACTTGGGTCCAATGATGTCAGAACCAGCTGCCAGGCAGGACCCATTATGTGCTGAAATATTCCAAGCAGGAAATAAATCTGCTTATTCAAGGTCGATAGCTGGTGCTTAATAAGACGTGTTGTGTGGTGCTATTCTTGGATGGCACCATGTCAGCATCCTGTCCTCCCACTCTGGAGTCTAAGTTTACTTTTTAAGTCAGAAAAAAAAAAGATGGATTACTTTTCGAGGTTTTTTTAATGTTCTGCTGTTAAACCTCCATAAAGCGTTGTGGGGAATATTTAGCATCAATCTGCTTACGGATAAGTGAAATTGTGCTTTGTGGGATCCCGGTGGGATTATATGGCCTTGCTTGTAAATTGTCAGATAAAAGCGCTCCAATGGAAGCAGTCCTGCAGTGCGCTTATGTGTCCAAACTTGTCTAAATATCCTCCAATTAGCACACAAGGTTGGTGTTTTGTTGTATTTAGTCATTTACAAAATGTAAACATGGCAGAGTATAGTTTACTAGGAGCTAGCACACAAACTACTAGGGCTGTGAATCTTTGGGTGTCCCACGATTCAATTCTATATCGATTCTTGGGGTCACGATTCGATAATATATCGATTTTTTTCGATTCGATTCAAAAATGATATTTCTCCGATTCAAAATGATTCAGTATTCATTCAATACATAGATTTCAGCAGGATGTACCCCAGTCTGCTGACATGCTAGCAGAGTAGTAGATTTAAAAAAAAAAAAAAAAGCTTTTATAATTGTAAAGGACAATGTTTTATCAACTGATTGCAATAATTTAAATTTGTTTAAACTATTAAACGAACCAAAAATATGACTTATTTTGTCTTTGTGAAAACATTGGACACAGTGTGTTGTCCAGCTTATGAGATGCCATGCAAGTGTAAGCCACTTTTTTTTAATTCTTATAAATGTCTAATGATAATGTCAATGAGGGATTTTTAATCACTGCTATGCTGAAATTATAACTAATATTGATACTGTTGTTGATAATCATTTTTGTTTCGCTACTTTTGTGTCTTTTCAATTGCTCTGTTTATTGCAGGTTCAGGTTTGGTTTCGGAATTAGATTGCATCGTTATGGTATTGCTGTGTAGTGGTTTGTTGAATTGATTAAAAAAATATATAAATAAATAAATACAAAATAAATATCGATTTAAAAAAAAATGAGAATCAATTCTGAATCGCACAACGTGTTCGACTCGATTTGTATTCGAATTGATTTTTTCCCACACCCCTACAAACTACACATTCGTAATAAGTATCCTTAATTGAACAATATTTGTCTAAAACGACGCATTTGTTAATATAAACAAGTATCAAATAATTATAGTTGCATATTACTCACTCATACAAAGTATTAGAAAGTGTCCAGTAACAAACATGTCCGCATCATTCAACTTACTGTTTCATGAGCTCAACTTTATAATTAATTGTGATCAACAGGTGTCGCCAAAAAACAATCACCACTCCCTTTCAACTTTAAGGGGTTATATTAGGATTTCCTGACCGTCTTCTCAGGATGCACCGTTTCGTGGGTGGTCTTATTTATGTGGTTCCAAATCGATAGTGTCCTCTACCCGTCATTTTCGTTGTAGTTTTTCGTGATTCAATAGCAAGTCCACTGAGAGATATACTTTGGAACCATACACTACTTTGTGCATGTACCAGCCAGTCTGCCCCACAACAAGAAGATCATATCATATATGGAAAGTTCGCTTGTAGCACACTTCGGAAAAACGTCACCAATTGAATATCTCCAGATGGCCTCCAAGGTTTGATTTTAAATGTACAGGACTTATGCAGATCCCAAAAACACAACAACAGGTAGCAATAGGAAAGAAAAAAATGGTTTTGCATAGTAGAGCCCCTTCTAAGAAAGCATACCGTAAGTACATACCAGATAGTTCTTAATAAACACGTTACAGTGAGGCAAAATGTATTCAGTCAGCCACCGATTGTGCAAGTTCTCCCACTTCAAATGATGACAGAGGTCTGTAATTTTCATCGTAGGTACACTTCAACTGTGAGAGACAGAATGTGGAAAATCCAGGAATTCACATTGTAGGAATTTTTAAATAATTTATTTGTAAATTTTGGTGGAAAAAAAGTATTTGGTCAACCATTCAAAGCTCTCACTGATGGATGGAGGTTTTGGCTCAAAATCTCAGGATACATGGCCCCATTCATTCTTTTCTTAACACGGATCAATCGTCCTGTCCCCTTAGCAGAAAAACAGCCCCAAAGCATGATGTTTCCACCCCCATGCTTCACAGTAGGTGTGGTGTTCTTGGGATGCAACTCAGTATTCTTCTTCCTCCAAACACGACGAGTTGAGTTTATACCAAAATGGATACATGGATGATACAGCAGAGGATTGGGAGAATGTCATGTGGTCAGATGAAACCAAAATAGAACTTTTTGTTATAAACTCAACTCGTCGTGTTTGGAGGAAGAAGAATACTGAGTTGCATCCCAAGAACACCATACCTACTGTGAAGCATGGGGGTGGAAACATCATGCTTTGGGGCGGGTTTTCTGCTAAGGGGACAGGACGATTGATCCGTGTTAAGGAAAGAATGAATGGGGCCATGTATCGTGAGATTTTGAGCCAAAACCTCCTTCCATCAGTGAGAGCTTTGAATGGTTGACCAAATACTTATTTTCCACCATAATTTACTAATAAATTCTTTGAAATTCCTACAATGTGAATTCCTGGATTTTTTTTTTCACATTCTGTCTCTCACAGTTGAAGTGTACCTATGATGAAAATGACAGACCTCTGTCATCATTTGAAGTGGGAGAACTTGCACAATCGCTGGCTGACTAAATACTTTTTTGCCCCACTGTATATTTTTCATACCTACTATTAATTATTAATGTCTGTGGTAGAGATGCGCGGTTTGCGGTCTCATCCGCGGAGTCCGCGTATAAACCGCGGGTCGGGTGGTTGACATGACGAAAAAATAGATTTTAATTAGATTCGGGCTGGGGGCGGTTGAACCATCCGGAAATATTTGATATGCATGGTTCTGTGATCGGTATCCTTTGCCATTCAAAGTGTCATTTAAGACCCGTGTCATAAAGCGAAGAAGACAACGAGAGACGCTATTATTCTCCTGAATGACTGCCGGTAGTCACCCAGATAATAAGTATTAGTGCGTGCTATGAAGCCATTGGCTTTGTCGCCTACTACATGTACGACCTGCTTGTCAGTCCAGCATCATGTTGTGTGTGGCTTCCGCGGCAACACGCACACGACTGCAAGGCATACTGGGTGATACAGAGTACACTAATGGTTGTGATATAAACAATTGTAACACTCTTAGTAATATGCGCCACGCTGTGAAGCCACACCAATTAAGAACGACAAACACATTTCGGGAGAACATCCTCACAGTAACACAACATAAACGCAACACAACAAATACCCATAATCCTTTGTATTCATGACAATTCCTGATTATTTTATACATCCCCACCCCCCCCGTGCGTCGGTAAGGTGGGCGGGGTTGGGGACGCGGGGGTGTAAAATGTATTCAGGATTTCTCACGGATACAAAGGATTGTGGGTATTTCTCGTGTTGCGTTTATGTTGCGTTACTGTGAGGATGTTCTCCCGAAATGTGTTTGTCAATCTTGTTGGGTGTGGCTTCACAGCGTGGCGCATATTAGTAAGTGTTAAAAGTTGTTTATATCACAACCGTCAGTGTACTCTGTATCACCCAGTATGCCTTTCAATCCTGAACGTGTAATTGCGGAAGCTGCACACAACATGTTGCCGGACCAACAATCGGTTCGTACATGTTGTTGAAGGTGTTTAAGGCAATGGCTTCACAGCACGCCCTTATTTTTGTTATCAGGATGAAAGCTATTGGATAGTCGCGGGAACGTTAGCGGCTCCAATTGTCGTCATTACTCTGTGAAACAGGTTTAAATAGCTCTGTGAGTGGTAAAGGTGGACAACCTCTGATGTATTTCAGTGGGCGGTTGGCGGGCGGGTACGGTCCTGATAAAATGTTGGTTCGGGTGGACGGCGGGTGGATGACGACTCTGGTGATCAATCAATCAATCAATGTTTACTTATATAGCCCTAAATCACTAGTGTCTCAAAGGGCTGCACAAACCACTACGACATCCTCGGTAGGCCCACATAAGGGCAAGGAAAACTCACACCCAGTGGGACGTCGGTGACAATGATGACTATGAGAACCTTGGAGAGGAGGAAAGCAATGGATGTCGAGCGGGTCTAACATGATACTGTGAAAGTTCGATCCATAATGGATCCAACACAGTCGCGAGAGTCCAGTCCAAAGCGGATCCAACACAGCAGCGAGAGTCCCGTTCACAGCGGAGCCAGCAGGAAACCATCCCAAGTGGAGGCGGATCAGCAGCGCAGAGATGTCCCCAGTGATGCGGATGATATAATTGCCTATCCGCGCATCTCGACTCTGTGGACTAATTTCTCTTGATTAAGCCTTTACTAACATTACACTCTACAAAATAATAAAAGTATGTATGATTCTTGCTCCAATATCGGTACGGTATCGTAAGTGAAAAGGTTGAATCGGGACACCCCTAATTGCGCTCATACTTTGCTCGCAACACTGTGCTTTCTAGTCAGGCTTGAAATATACCCAGGAGGCTGTAATAGTAGAAAGATCAACAAGGATAATGTAGATGAATGCATGTCTTTTTTGTGCGTCCACAGATGGAGGAGAAGAACCGGCAGCTCCAGGAGAGGCTGGAGTTGGCCGAGCAGAAGCTCCAGCAGACCATGAGGAAGGCCGAGACTCTACCAGAGGTGGAGGCCGAGCTGGCCCAGAGGATTGCCGCCCTCACCAAGGTAGGCAATGTTTGTCACTTCTCATCATCCAGTTGCACCTCATACCTTCCTGGTTCTTTCAGTGGACGCCATCGTTGTCTGATGGCCTCCAAACGATTGTCTTTCCTCCGTGCAGGCGGAGGAGCGTCACGGCAGCATTGAGGAGAGGATGAGGCACTTGGAGTGCCAGCTGGAGGAGAAAAACCAGGAGCTTCTCAGGGTGAGGTCAAAAGTCCAGCATCCAATCATCACAGTGGAACAAAACTCCTCCATGTTGCATCCCAGGCTCGCCAGCGAGAGAAGATGAATGAGGAGCACAACAAGCGTCTCTCGGACACGGTCGACAGGCTCCTCACGGAGTCCAACGAGCGTCTGCAGCTTCACCTGAAGGAGCGGATGGCGGCTCTAGAAGAGAAGGTTCAGGGTGGCGGAGTAACAAACATCTCACTTGTGACTGGAGATCTAACCTTCTGCTTGTTTGTGTCTTCAGAATCTGCTGATTCAGGACTCTGAGGGCTACAGGAAGCAGTATGAGGAGTCCATCCTTGAAAAGGTAAAGGATGAGATCTGTTTGGAAGACACAATCATGTGAAGTCACGCTTGTCTTGGTGCAGACGCACCTTGCCGGGGAGATCGAGAAGCTGAGATTGGAGTTGGACCAGTTCCGATTGAGGGCAGGATCCCTCACTGAACCTACCCTCTCACGGTAATCCTGTTGACTCTGCATTTTTGTTGGACTCTGACTGAAGGGAGCCATCCACCAGGTCTCATCTGGACACGTCCGGCGAGCTCCGGTTCTCGCTAGGCTCTCTGGCTGAGACCCAGTCCGACCACTACCGCTCGGCCAAAGTCATCCGCCGGCCCAGACAGGGTCGGATGGATCTGCGTGAAACCAAGGTGAAGTCTAAGAAGTTCCTTGGAAATGTTCTCCTGAAGAAGCTTTTCTAACCGGCGTCGCTGTTGGCAGGCCAAGTCGCTGGGGGAGCACGAATGGCGCTCGCAACAGCTCGGGGTTCTGGGGGGCCACCACTTCGAGAGCGACACAGAGATGTCTGACATCGACGACGACGACAGGGAAACGCTATTCAGCTCCATGGACCTCCTCTCGCCTGGCGGCCACTCTGATGCACAAACGCTGGCCATGATGCTGCAGGAGCAGCTGGACGCCATCAACAAGGAGATCCGGTTACTTTTTGCCACTTCCCTCATGAGATCTAGAATGTTCTTCCGCATGCTTACTGAGTCCGCCCTGCAGGCTGATTCAGGAGGAGAAGGAGTCGACGGAGCTGCGGGCCGAGGAGATCGAGAACCGTGTGGCCAGCGTCAGCTTGGAGGGTCTCAACCTGGCACGGATGCACCATCACCACCACGGCGCCTGCATGACCGCCTCGGCCACCGCCTCCTCGCTGGCGTCGTCCTCCCCGCCCAGCGGACGCTCCACCCCAAAACTTGACCCCCGTAGTCCTGCTCGAGACATGGAACGTATGGGAGTGATGACGCTGGTACGGCCATGAAATGTGGACTTATTTGCAGAATAGCTGATAAATAACCATTCAAATATGCATTCTATTTATAATCCATAAACATTTATCTAAATATATATAATATTTCTGAGTTTGTATATAGATATTCATATATGTATACATTATAGTCATAATTTAAATGTCTATGCTGTTTATACTCATTAGGCACCAACAAAGCTGGAGCCTATGTTTATATAAATTTGACGTGAATATGTTGAATTTTAATTATTTGAACATACATACTTAAATTATTACACCTTTTATTTATATTAATATTATATGTATGTTTCTATATATATATGTTTATAAATTGTATACAGAATGCATATATATATGCATTCTATGTATATGAATATGTATATCATCAAAATTGAATTGTGTACATTATATATATATATATATATATATATATATATATATATATATAAAATTCATATGAATACAAGATGTGATAATTTAGATATTTATGTACTTAAAATAATTGAATTAAAAAATGTTATATTTAAGTATATTTTACAAATGTAATTGATATATATATATATATATATATATATATATATAAATATATACATATATAGTTTATATATATAATATTGTTTTTATATATATATATATATATACATATATATATATATATATAGTGTGTATGTATATAAGATATGCATATTGATTTTGATATAAAGTATATTTATCTGAACATTTATATATTTTTAATGTATATAATTTTATTACAATAATTTATCCATCCATCCATCCATTTTCTACCGCTTATTCCCTTTCGGGGTCGCGGGGGGCGCTGGCGCCTATCTCAGCTACAATCGGGCGGAAGGCGGGGTACACCCTGGACAAGTCGCCACCTCATCGCAGGGCCAACACAGATAGACAGACAACATTCACACACTAGGGCATAAATGTTTATTTATACTTATACATTTTCATAAAAGATATTTGAATGAACATTTATATTTGATGAATATATTTTTGTGAGCGCGACCCCGAAAGGGAATAAGTGGTAGAAAATGTATGTATGTATGTATGTATATTTATGTGAACATTGTTGTAAACACAAATACTATATATTCATATGAATATAATGTATATGTATGTTAACATTTGTATAATATATATTTATATAAATGTTCATATCAATGTTATATTTATTTGGATTTTCATATAACAGTTATATTTATATGAACATTAATATACAGTTGAACTGTTCATATTTGTACTGCCTTCTGTACACTAATACTTAAAGGCCTACTGGAATTAGATTTTCTTATTCAAACGGGGATAGCAGGTCCATTCCTTGTGTCATACTTGATCATTTCGTGATATTTCCATATTTTTGCTGAAAGGATTTAGTAGAGAACATCGACAATAAAGTTTGCAACTTTTGGTCGCTAATAAAAAAGCCCTGCCTTTACCGGACGTATGTGCACGTGATGTCACGAGTTGCAGGGCTCCGCACATATTCACATTGTTTTTAATGGGAGCCACCAGCAGTAAGAGCAATTCGGACCGAGAAAGCGACGATTTCCCCATTAATTTGAGCGAGGATGAAAGATTCGTGAATTAGGATATTGATAGTGAAGGACTAGAAAAAAGGAAAAAAAAGCGGCAGCTCCGGGCGGCGGCAGTGTGAGCGTTTCAGATGTGATTAGACACATTTACTAGGATAATTCTGGAAGATCCCTTATCTGCTTATTGTTTTAATAGTGTTTTAGTGAGATTGTAAAGACATACCTCGAGGTCGGATGGCTGCGGTGAACACGCAGTGTCTCAGAGAGAAGCCGAGGAGCCAAGCTCACAACTGCCTTTTTTGACAGCTGCTGCAGGACGACGAATAATCCAATGATGTCTCCGGTAAGATATATATATCACAATTTTCCCATCCAAAAACAAGCTGGTTGACGTAGAGAAAACATGTTCGCTTGACCGCTCTGTTTCACAACAAAGACAGCTGCAATCCACCCCTTTCCACCAACAGCATTGTTCTTTATAGTCTCCATTATTAAATGAACTAATTGCAAAAGATTCAGCAACACAGAAGTCCAGAATACTGTGTAATTATGGGATTAAAGCAGACGACTTTCAGCCACTAGTGGTGCAGCGCTAATATTTCCTGACGGTCCGTGACGTTTTCAACAAGAAACTCGCGGGAAATTTAAAATTGCAATTTAGTAAACTAAAAAGGCCGTATTGGCATGTGTTGCAATGTTAATATTTCATCATTGATATATAAACTATCAGACTGCGTGGTCGCTAGTAGTGGCTTTCAGTAGGCCTTTAAGTTTAAGTATTAGCGCCTTGCATGGCAGCTCCCTCCATCAGTGTGTGTATGTGTGAATGTGGAAATAGTGTCAAAGCGCTTTGAGTACCTTGAAGGTGGAAAAGCGCTATACAAGTACAACCCATTTACCATTTATTCCTGGTAAAAGATACAAAATATAATGGATAGTATCCACTTTTATTATAGGGTTTGAAAATGTAATGATCCACACTTCCGTATCGATCAGTGTATCGGAGGAAGGCTCATGCGCTTCTAAAAGTTATTCATTTACAGCATGGAAGCGTTTGTGCTTTGATCGACGCTGATTGATATTGATTTTTATCTCTCCGCAGCCCAGCGATCTGAGGAAGCACAGGAGAAAGGTAGATCCCGACCAGTCAGGGTGAATATGGCGCGTCTTTCAGTTCGGGTTCTGACAGCGAATCTACTTCTCAGATAGCGGCGGTGGACGAAGACGGCCGCGAGGACAAGGCCACCATCAAGTGCGAGACGTCACCTCCGCCGACACCGCGCACCGTCCGGATGACGCGCACGCTGCCATCCTCGCACAATGACGCTCGCGGGTACATAGTAGTGGTCTACGGCTGTTTTGTCCGCCGCCGGTGCGACAGGATTGACGTCCTGTGGTGTCCACAGCTTTGCCTCTCTGGAGGCTGAAGGCACCCTGAGCAGCGTCGCCAGCAGCCAGGACTCCCTGCACAAGCAGCCCAAAAAGAAGGGCATCAAGTCGTCCATCGGGCGGCTCTTCGGCAAGAAAGAGAAGGGCCGACTGGCACATCTTGCACACAGACACGTCATGGTGGATCCACAAGGTTCTCAAACATCCGCAGGTAGCAACATTGACAACGCACAGTGTGCTCATCAAGACTGTGTTCCACCTTCAGCCACCATGATGGACTCGGACATGTCGAGCCAAGAAGTGGGCGGGGGCAAGCTTGGCACTCAGGCCGAGAAGGACCGCCGCTTGAAAAAGAAGTAAGTTCTCCTTCCTACACACACAAACATGAACGTCAGCTCTTGAAGGACATTTCTTGGATGTCTTGTGGGGAAAACGACGCACCTTTTGTGCAGAAACACCAAGAAATACTTACCAATTAGTTCCTAGAACTAAGGTCAAAAAATACATTTTTATTCGTTAGTTATATCTGGTTTTGCTTCAAAAAATAATGGGCTGTTCCACTAAATTGATGTCAAAATCTAAAAATGTCCTTTTTTTTTTACTTTAAATCTGTTAAAACACACAAAAACTCCAAATCTCAAGCAACTTTATTCAATTTTTCGTGGCTGACTGTTTTGAGTAACATGACTGAAAGTAACTTGGGTGAGTTTTTAACATAGAATTAGCAAATACATTAAATATAACCACATGACATTTGTGCTAAAAGTATGGTGACACTAAGCACAAGACAAGGATTTATAAACAAAATGTATAATAAATAACATTAAAAAAAATAATTTAGGTACAGGACTGTGCTGAGATTTTATTATACAGACGAATAGATGAATTCATTTTCGTTCCATGGCCTGCAGAGGACGTCAATCCTGTCCTGTGGATCATGTGACTCATTCCATGTTTCTCAGAGGGGGTAACAGGACTGAGTGATAACCCAGTGACACCACTTAAGTGTACATTTTAAATACATTTTGGTATACAGTAGGTCAGGATGGTTCAGATAAGACAAATGTGTAAAAGAAAAATTTTAAGGATTACTATATTTTATATATATATGTGGGGACAATCAACATATGCTAGTTAAAATTTGAATTGTATTTACTAAATATGCAATCACAATAATATGCAAGAAACTTCCTTGTAAAAAAAAAAAAAAGTGTAATTTTACAGTGGAATGACCCAGTCACATTTAAAAAAAACAACTTTTTTATCACCGGCCCCTTCATTCGGTCTAATGAAGGTCTAATCTAATGTACTCTGGTCAACAGGTGCAAACGTGCAACAACCTCCTGGCCCCTGACAGTTTGGAGGTTTTAGGTTTGGTTTCTAGTTTTTTCCTGTGTGTGTAGTATTTCCTGTCAGCGCTCTTATTTTGTTGGTTTCCTGTCTTTCTCCCTGAGCGCTGTTTCCCCTCAGCTGTGGCTGATTGGCACCTGGCCACACCTGGTGTCAATCAGCCGCAGCTGAGGGCAAACAGTGCTCAGGGAGAAAGAAAGGAAACCAACAAAATAAGAACGCTGACAGAAAATACTACTCATAGGAAAAAACTAGAACACAAAAAAAAACTGTCAGGGGCCAGCGTGACAGTAGCCCACCCTTCCCAGCTGAGGGGAAACAGCGCTCAGGGAGAAAGACAGGAATCAACAAAATAAGAGCGCTGAGAGGAAATACTACAAACACAGGAAAAAACTGGAACACAAACAAACTCTCAGGGGCCAACCTGACACAAACACTCCAAATACAGAAATGATCCAAAATCAGCCACACCATAAAACAGAGGGAAAATGCTGTAAATTTCAAAATCTGTACGAGAAGAAACTCATGCAAAAGAAAAATGCTGCAAATGCCAAACAGATACCCCCCAAAAAACTGAAGTGCAGGAAAAGGCAATAGACAGAAACAGAAGTTAGCAAGATATACTGTCTGGAATTTTAAGTCCATCTAGCAGCAGCTGCAGACACTTTAAGTAAGTCTAAGTCGCGCCCACTCTAAACCGTGCCCCCTTAAAGACGTGCCTACAGGGCTGACGACAACGAAAGTGAAGCTGGACAGACAATACTTAATAATATATGTCAAAAGTATTTCTGGAAAAAAAGTTAGGGTTAGGGTTGTATACAATCAGCCGAAAAAGCAATACATTCTACAACCAAAATAATAGCAACCATGGAGCGTGTTGGCCCTGCGATGAGGTGGCGACTTGTCCAGGGTGTACGCCGCCTTCCGCCCGGTTGTAGCTGAGATAGGCACCAGCGTCCCCCGCGACCCCAAAGGGAATAAGCGGTACAAAATGGATGGATGGAGCATTGCATCAGCCATCTTGGATCACGTTAGCGTGTCCACTCTTGCGCTGTCAGAGCCACTGTGGGCATGTCGTTTAGACTTCCTTTGTCATCACCCGTGTGGGCGCAACTTAGAATGTCGTTTAGACTTCCTTTGTCACCACCCGTGTGGGCGCCACTTAGAATGGGCACGACTTTGCCTGTCTGCAGCTAGACCCTTCACAGGAACTTAACCACACTACCAGGAAGTTAGCTCGGCTACCAGGAAGTTAGCTACGTCACTGCCCAATGTTCACTGCCATGCGCACACCTGATTTCTTTAGTGATTTTTACGACGCTAAGGCGTAAAATTGTAACAGCACGGCAGGAAGATGTCTCTGCGCTTACGTATTACAAAAGTAGCGCATGCGCGAACCGATAGGGCAGCTCCTTAAATTGGGTGGTGACAAGGCTATCCGAGAAGTTAGCTGGGCTACCAGGAAATTAGCTAGGTTATTAGGAAATTAGCCAGGCTACCAGGAAATTAGCTTTGTTATTAGGAAATTAGCCAGGCTATCAGGAAGATAACTAAGTTATCAGGAAATAGCCAGGCTACCAGGAAGTTAGCTAGGTTATCAAGAAATTAGCCTTTCTACCAGGAAGTTGGCTAGGTTATCAGGAAATTAACCAGGCTACCAGGAAGTTAGCTTGGTTATTAGGAAATTAGCCAGGCTGCCAGGAAGTAAGCTGGGTTATCCCGAAATTAGCCAGGCTACCGGGAAGTTAGCAAGGTTACCAAGAAATTAGCCAGGCTACCAGGAAGTTAGCTTGGTTATTAGGAAATTAGCCAGGCTGCCAGGAAGTAAGCTGGGTTATCACAAAATTAGCCAGGCTACCGGGAAGTTAGCAAGGTTACCAAGAAATTAGCCAGGCTACCAGGAAGTTAGCTTGGTTATTAGGAAATTAGCCAGGCTACCGGGAAGTTAGCAAAGTTACCAAGAAATTAGCCAGGCTACCAGGAAGTTAGCTTGGTTGTTAGGAAATTAGCCAGGTTGTCAGGAAGTTAGCTGGGTTATCACGAAATTAGCCAGGCTACCAGGACGTTAGCCATGCTACTAGTAAGTTAGTTAGGTTATTAGGAAATTAGCCAAGCTACCAGGAAGTTAGCTTAGTTATTTGGAAATTAGCCAAGCTACCAGGAATATTGCCAGGTTATCATGAAATTAGCAAGGCTATGAGAAAGTTAACAAGGTTATTAGTAAATAAGCCAGACTACCAGGAGGTTAGCTAGGTTATCAGGAAATTAACCAGGCTACCAGAAAGTTAGCTATGTTATTGGAAAATTAGCCAGGCTACAAGGAAGTTAGCTAGGTTACCAGGAAATTAGCCAGGCTACCAGGACATTAGTTAGGTTATCAGGAAATTAGCCAGGCTACCAGAAGGATAGCTAGGTTATCAGGAAATTAGCCAGGCTACCACAAAATTAGCTTTGTTATTAGGTCATTAGCCAGGGTATCAGGAAGATAACTAGTTTATCATGAAATTAGCCATGCTACCAGGAAGTTAGCTAGGTTATCAGTAAATTAGCCAGGCTACCAGGACGTTAGCTAATTTATCAGGAAATTAGCCAGACTACCAGAAGGATAGCTAGGTTAACAGGAAATTAGCCAGGCTACCACAAAATTAGTTTTGTTATCAGGAAATTAGCCAGGCTATTAGGAAGATAACTAGGTTATCAGGAAATTATCCAGGCTAACAGGAAGTTAGCTAGGTTATCAGGAAATTAGCCAGGCTACCAGGAAGTTAGCTAGGTTATCAGGAAATTAGCCAGGCTACCAGGAAGTTAGCTGGGTTATCACGAAATTAGCCAGGCTACCAAGAAGTTAGCTGGGTTATCACGAAATTAGCCAGGCTACCGGGAAGTTAGCAAGGTTACCAGGAAATTAGCCAGGCTACCAGGGAAGTTAGCTTGGTTATTAGGAAATTAGCAAGGCTACCAGGAAGTTAGCTTGGTTATTAGGAAATTAGCAAGGCGGCCAGGAAGTTAGCTAGGTTATCAGGAAATTAGCCAGGCTACCAGGAAGTTAGCTATGTTATCAGGAAATTAGGAAGTTAGCCTGGTCTTAGAGATGTTCCTCTCAAAAGACATTAGCAGTATAGATACCCAGAAGAAAACTGTCGTATGAAAAGATAAACAAATATTGTCTTTTGGAAAATAAAAACAGCGATTCACACAATTGTACAAATGGTTAGCATGTTAGCCGCACTGTCAGAAGATCCAGTGTTGGAATCTCCTGTATCTTTGTCGGAGTTTACATGTTCTCCACGTGCTTGGGTGGGTATTTTTCCTCACACATTTAAAAAGAAGCATGGTTTGTGAATTATGAACTGTAAATTGCCCTTAAAGGCCTACTGAAAGCCACTACTAGCCACCACGCAGTCTGATAGTTTATATATCAATGATGAAATATTAACATTGCAACACATGCCAATACGGCCGCTTTAGTTTACTAAATTACAATTTTAAATTTCGCACAAAGTATCCTGTTGAAAACATCGCGGAATGATGTTTTCAACGTCTCCGGCTGTAGCGGACATTTTTTTCCAGCCCGATCCAAGCTATAAGTAGTCTGTTTTAAGCGCATAATTACACAGTATTCTGGACATCTGTGTGGCTGAATCTTTTGCCATTTGTTCAATTAATAATAGAGACGTCAAAGAAGAAAGATGGAGGTGGGAAGCGGTGTATTGCGGCTGCCTTTAGCAACACAAACACAGCCGGTGTTTCCTTGTTTAAAATTCCCAAAGGTGAAGCTTTACTATGGCACAGAGCGGTCAAGCGAACATGTTTCTCTACCACATATCAACCGGCAGGTTTCGGTGAAAAAATTGTGGTAATAGGTTGGCTCTTGCCGTAGACATGAGCGGAGCTTGCGTCGTTCCTCGCCCACCTGTCAAAGAGGCAGCTGTGGACTCTCTTGCCTCCTCCGACCGTCTGCCCCCGAACGTGAGATGCTTCCTCCGTGGAGGAGGGGGGGAAAAAAAGCTCAGCCCGGCCGGCTGACTTCGCTTCGCCTCGTCGAGAAACGTGGCTTCCCTCAGAGACACTGCCGGTCACCACACCCGTGGCCACGCCCCTCCGACTTTCAGGTACGACTATATAATCTCACTAAAACACTAGTAAAACAATAAGCAGATAAGGAATTTTCCAGAATTATCCTAGTAAATGTGTCTAATAACATCTGAATCGCTCCCACTGCCCTGTCTTATTTTTATTTTATTTTTCTAGTCCTTCACTTTCACTTTCCTCATCCACGAATCTTTCATCCTCGCTCAAATTAATGGGGAAATCGTCGCTTTCTCGGTCCGAATCGCTCTCGTTGCTGGTGGCCATGATTGTAAACAATGTGAGGATGTGAGGAGCTCCACAACCCGTGACGTCACGCGCACATCGTCTGCTACGTCCGGTACAGGCAAGGCTTTTTTAGTAGCGACCAAAAGTTGCCAACTTTATCGTAGATGTTCTCTACTAAATCCTTTCAGCAAAAATACGGCAATATCACGAAATGATGAAGTATGACACATAGAATGGACCTGCTATCCCCGTTTAAATAAGAACATCTCATTTCAGTAGGCCTTTAAGTGTGGATGGTTGTTCGTATACGTCTGCCCTCTGATTGGCTGGCGAACTGATAAGGACAAATATTTGAGGAAGGATGATTTATGTAGCTATTGTTAGCGTAGCGTAAGCCAGGCTAACTTCAATAGTGTTCTGTCAAACATGCAGCATTTCTCTCCTGCGTTTGTTTTTGCTCCTGCAGCGTTTGTGATATTGTATATTCTGTAAATGTGTTGTCATGCCTAACGATGAATGCACACCTTGTTCGACTTGTGATGACCAACAAAACTTTGCCTCCCGTGTGCTCGCTCGCAAGAGCTTGTGCTCTCCTCCTCCTCCCAATGCTTGGACTTCCTCATAGCGGCGTCCAGGAGACACCAGCACTTTGCATCTTCCTGCTCCCTGCATGCTAGCGATCTCCCTGCCGCTCTATTTCCTGTTCCAGCATCTTGCTCCGTCACCGCCGCTAGTGCTGCTCTCCTTCCTGTTGTTGTTGTTGTTGTTGTTGTTGCTGTCTTTTTCGGGCAAAAGCCCCTGAATGCCTCCTGAATCCTTCGCCGCTGCACGAGACGCCAAGGCGAGGCGTTGAAGCTTCCGGGTGGGATGACATGCGGGTGCACGACTTCTTCTTCTTCTACTTCTTGTCCTGGAAATGCCGACTAAGCTGTTAACATGTGTACTCTCTCTCTCCCTCATTGCCTCTAACAAAGCGGGTAAGTCGTCAGGATGTGACCTCCGTGTGTCCACCGTCATGCCGCCATCTTTCCTGTCCACCGGCGTCTCTTTCCCCCCCTCAAGAGCGCCATCGCTTTCTTTCTTTTGTGACGTTTCTTCCTGCCTTACAGATAGAGATTGCGCAGGGTCCGGTTTCCCTCCTTCTGGAATGCTGTCCTATTTTCTTTTGTTTATTTGTTTGTCTGCCGCAACCAGCTGCATCATCTGGTTACGGCTTTATATCTGTGTTTTTATGATTTGTCATAACCGTTTCCTTGCTTCCCTTTCCCCAGCTATGTTCAGTCACGAACATAAACATGAGCTGGCCTCATGTGCTGGACGGACAAGACCGACATATTTCAGTGTGTGTCTCTGGCGCCCCCTATGGCGACGTCTGTCATTCGTGGTATTCTCTGACAGCACACTCAATGGGGAATGGGTTGTTGCTTCAGAGTCCATTTTAAAAGGAGTTTCAAACCCCTTCAGGTGGATAAGCAAGCCTGTCAAATCTCGTGCTCATGTCCAACTACCTCATCAGATTTCAAGGCTCGTCTTATCAAGTGCAACACGTGTTGTTTCCTGACACGGTTGTTGTCACTTGGAGCCTGTCATCAAGTCGCCCTTTTTCGCTCTAGTTTTGGGTTGGAATACCGGGCTGGAACGTCGCAGCATGTCGAGTTCAAACCTTAAAGGGGAACATTATCACAATTTCAGAGGGGTTGAAACCAATAAAAATCAGTTCCCAGTGGCTTATTTTATTTTTCGAAGTTTTTTTCAAAATTTTACCCATCATGGAATATCCCGAAAAAAGGCTTTAAAGTGCCTGATTTTCGCTATCTGTAAATCCACCCGTCTATTTTCCTGTGACGTCACATAGTGACGCCAATACAAACAAACATGGCGGAGAGAACAGCAAGATATAGCGACATTAGCTCGGATTCAGATTCGGATTTCAGCGGTTTAGGCAATTCAACAGATTACGCATGTATTGAAACGGTTGGTTGGCGTGTGGAGGCAGATAGCGAAAACGAAATTGACGAAGAAACTAAAGCTATTGAAGCTATTCGGCGATTGCCTTCTAACCAACAATTGCATCTTTTGACCACTGGAGCAACTTAAATCCGTCGATTGGTAAGAGTTTGTTTGGCATTAAATGTGGGTGGAGGGAAAGGCTGGATGCAAATATAGCTACAAATGTACATACAGCTAGCCTAAATAGCAAGATATAGCGACATTAGCTCGGATTCAGATTCGAATTTCAGCGGCTTAGGCAATTCAACAGATTACGCATGTATCGAAACGGATGGTTGGCGTGTGAAGGCAGATAGCGAAAACGAAATTGACGAAGAAACTAAAGCTATTGAAGCTATTCGGCGATTGCCTTCTAACCAACGATTGCATCTTTTGACCACTGGAGCAACTTAAATCAGTCGATTGGTAAGAGTTTGTTTGGCATTAAATGTGGGTGGAGGGAAAGGCTGGATGCAAATATAGCTACAAATGTACATACAGCTAGCCTAAATAGCAAGATATAGCGACATTAGCTCGGATTCAGATTCGAATTTCAGCGGCTTAGGCAATTCAACAGATTACGCATGTATTGAAACGGACGGTTGGAGTGTGGAGGCAGATAGCGAAAACTAAATTGACGAAGAAACTAAAGCTATTGAAGCTATTCGGCGATCGCTTTCTAACCAACGATTGCATCTTTTGACCACTGGAGCAACTTAAATCCGTCGATTGGTAAGAGTTTGTTTGGCATTAAATGTGGGTGGAGGGAAAGGCTGGATGCAAATATAGCTACAAATGTACATACAGCTAGCCTAAATAGCAAGATATAGCGACATTAGCTCGGATTCAGATTCGAATTTCAGCGGCTTAGGCAATTCAACAGATTACGCATGTGTTGAAACGGACGGTTGGCGTGTGAAGGCAGATAGCGAAAACGAAATTGAAGAAGAAACTAAAGCTATTGAAGCTATTCGGCGATCGCTTTCTAACCAACAATTGCATCTTTTGACCACTGGAGCAACTTAAATCCGCCGATTGGTAAGTGTTTGTTTGGCATTAAATGTGGGTGGAGGGAAAGGCTGGATGCAAATATAGCTACAAATGTACATACAGCTAGCCTAAATAGCATGTTAGCATCGATTAGCTGGCAGTCATGCCGTGACCAAATATGTCTGATTAGCACATAAGTCAATAACATCAACAAAACTCACCTTTGTGACTTCGTTGACTTTATCGTTGGAAATGCATCTGCTTTGAGTGTCGCAGGATATCCACACATTCTTGCCATTTCTGCCATGTTAGCATCGATTAGCATGCCGTGCTAATCGATGCACACTCCACGTAACACAACTTGAATCCGTCCCTGATCGTGTTGTTACACCCTCCGACTAAGTACGGAAAACAGTCAAAAAAACGGAAAATAACAGCTGATTTGACTTGGTGGATTGCTTCCCATTGTAACGTCACGGGTGAAAGGTCATCGCTCCGACAGGCGAACAATTGAAAGGCGTTTAAATCGCCAATTTCACCCTTTTAGAGTTCGGAAAACGGTTAAAAAAACATGGTCTTTTTTCTGCAACATCATGTTATATATTGACGCTTACATAGGTTTGGTGATAATGTTCCCCTTTAAATTGTTTCTTTTTGGTGTGTCTTAATTAGGGATGGGTACTGAGAGAAGAAAAATGTCCGATTCCTAGAAATCACTATAGTACTCAACGGTACTTATTTTTGGTACTTTTGTGTGTATTCCTCCACATGGTAAGAAATGTTAATTTGTTTAATAATAGAATTTAAAAATATATATATTTAACATGGGCTTCACGGTGGCAGAGGGGTTAGTGCGTCTGCCTCACAATACGAAGGTCCTGAGTAGTCAGGGTTCAATCCCGGGCTCGGGATCTTTCTGTGTGGAGTTTGCATGTTCTCCCCGTGAATGCGTGGGTTCCCTCCAGGAATTGCAACTTCCCCCCACCTCCAAAGACATGCACCTGGGGATAGGTTGATTGGCAACACTAAATGGTCTCTAGTGTGTGAATGTGAGTGTGAATGTTGTCTGTCTATCTGTGTTGGCCCTGTGATGAGGTGGCGACTTGTCCAGGGTGTACACTGCCTTCCGCCCGATTGTAGCTAAGATAGGGACCAGCGCACCCCACGACCCCAAAGGGAATAAGCGGTAGTAAATGGATGGATGGATGGATATATTTAACATTAAACTACATCATCCAATATTTTTTTCTTACACTTCTGAATATCATTTGCAAGAATGGATTATTTTTAGTTTGTCCAAGCTGTGTTGTTTTGCCATTAAGTTAATGGTGACTGTCTTGTCTTGTGTTGAGTCCTACAAAGCAAGGTGTTTATAGTGTAACTTTGTATTTGGCTGGTGAAAAGTACCTTATTTGTCGTTTTTTAATACCAAATATAAAAGTGTAGAATCGCTTATGCTAATCGGTAACATGTCCATGGTATTTCCAATGTAAATTAGCATCGAGCTAGCGCACTTTGAAAATTGTGAGTCATACTTGCTTGCTTTGTCGGCATAGAACATTTTATAATTGTATTGGGGAGTGACGGCACATGTAACAAAGGTATCAAAATACGATACAATTGTGAATTGGTTTCCGGTAGTACCGACGGACTTTGCTCGATGGCTATAAAAACACTAAATTCTGTAGACAGGATTGTGTCAGTGCCTATAAAAACATCGATTTGGTACACAGTACTACTGACAGAATTTGGTCAGTGCCTATAAAAACATAAAATTCGGTACCTGGTAGTACTGATGGAATTTGGTCGGTAGCTAAAAAAAAACAACAATAACCAAGTTTGGTCCCCATCCCTAGTCCCAATACAGTGGTACCTCGGTTCTTCGTACGATTGAATAAATCAGAAACTGATGACATAGTGCTATATTTTACTTATTTATCTCTTTTTTTTTTTTTCAACCAAAAATGCTTTGCTCTGATTAGGGGGTACTTGAATTAAAAAGATGTTCACGGGGGGTACATCACTGAAAAAAGGTTGAGAACCACTGCTCGAGGCGTATCGCTGTCTTCGCCAACAAATGTTCCATAAAGGGAAAAGTAATGTTGAATGTTCATTTCGAAATTCCATTCATCATTTAAATGTATTTCCCATTTTTGTCTGCATGTACAAATATAATTATTCTGTTTAAAATGTTTTTTGTGGGCATATTTTTTAGTGTATGAAACAATTGAATTGACTTTAATTCTTACGAAAATGCTTCGGCTTTCGTCTGACCTTAGAAAATGAATTACTGAAAAAAGCGAGGTAGCACTGTATGTAATGTATATTGTGTACAGGCACTGCTCCTCCTAAAGGTACAGTCATGTACAGGATATTCTCTCGGAGAGGCCTAATAGGAAGACGTGTTCCTATTCAAAGCTCGTGGGCGTCATTTGTTGGCACTCGTGCGCCTCTCGCAAGAGCGTAGGAGGATTCAAAGTGGAGCATCTTGAAGACAAGTTTCTGCATTATTCAATAACCAGAAATCAGCTGAGAGCGGCGATGGGGGGGTGGTGCGGGTGGGGGGGGGGTGATGGGGTTGTATTCTGTAGGTCGTGATTGCGGGTGGGGGAGAGAAATGTCGCACGGGCAATAAGAAGCTGAAGGTCACGGAGGGAAAAACGACAGCAGTTCACTCATGTCGGCATCGAACGCGCGCATGTTTGCGATGATAAACACTTGGCCTTTTGCAGCGCTATCGGCGGAGATGAAACGTGTGATGTCTGCAGGGAGGCTGTGTTAAAAAAGTGATTAGAAACGTCTGCATGATTTGTTCGTGTTCCTCTCTGCAGACATGAACTCCTGGAAGAAGCCAGGAGGAAGGGCTTACCGTTCGCACAGTGGGACGGACCCACTGTGGTGGCCTGGCTGGAGGTGAGCGTCATCATTAATTGTTTCTACCATCTACTCAGTGGCCTAGTGGTTAGAGTGTCCGCCCTGAGATCGGTAGGCCGTGAGTTCAAATCCCGGCCGAGTCATACCAAAGACTATAAAAATGGGACCCATTACCTCCCTGTATGACACTCAGCATTAAGGGTTGGAATTGGGGGTTAAATCACCAAAAAAGATACCCGGGCGCGGCACCGCTGCTGCCCACTGCTCCCCTCACCTCCCAGGGGGTGATCCAGGGTGATGGGTCAAATGCAGAGAATAATTTCGCCACATCTAGTATGTCTGTGACAATCATTGTACTTGAACTTTTCTCTTTACACTTGCATGATCAACCTTAGTGTGCCGTGAGATAAAGTCTGGTGTGCCGTGGGAGATGATGTAATTTTGGTTCAAAATATTTTTTGCAAACCAGCAATTATAGTCTGCAAAGTAGGTAGGTAGGTAGGTCTTTATTGTCATTGCAACAAGTACAACGAAACTCTGTTTTCAGCACAAACCTGTTCAAGAATAGACAAACAAACAGTGCACAGGGTTACAGAACAAGAACGCTGATGGGTCGCCATAAGGCGCCCCGTAAAAGATGGGAAAAAGGTCAACGCTGGGGAAGGATGAGTAAAAAAAATACAATCCAGACCGGGCTCCTAAGGGGGCCCAGTTCGGAGTGAGAAAAAACCTCCATAGCAAAGCACATATACATATTAAATAAATAAATAAATGGGTTGTACTTGTATAGCGCTTTTCTACCTTCAAGGTACTCAAAGCGCTTTGACACTACTTCCAGATTTACCCATTCACACACACATTCACACACTGATGTAAGGAGCTGCCATGCAAGGCGCCAACCAGCACCCATCAGGAGCAAGGGTGAAGTGTCTTGCTCAGGACACAACGGACGTGACGAGGTTGGTACTAGGTGGGATTTGAACCAGTGACCCTCGGGTTGCGCACGGCCACTCTCCCACTGCGCCATGCAGTGGGAGAGTGGCGAGATATCTAGCAACAGAGGGAAGGTAGTTCAAGGTCATGGTGGTAGGTTGCAGCTCTCAGGCGCTGACCATCCATTCATCACCCATATGGGATTTGCATCGAGGGCGTTGGATTGGGGAACCGGGGGGTGTATGTGTGGCATATATTTTTTTTGTGGGTGTTTGTATAAGCCCATAGTGTGTCTCTGTTCCACGGCCTTGATGTATTTGCCGTCACTAGTCCAAAGTTCACAACAACAGGTGTGTGTCCATGAGAGACAAAAAAGGGAGTTTGTTGTGTCTTCGCTTGCAGTGATCTTCGGGAGAGTCTCGAAGCCAGGGAAACAATCCAAGTTAAAAAGATTTGTATGCGAGTGAAAATAAAATGTGCTTTTCACTCTAAAATTGTCTATGAGTGGTCCTCAAAACTGCGGGGTAGACCGTCCGATGTAATCCACAGTTCTTCCCGCATCCTCCAATCATTTGTGGCAGCTTTGGGGTACTTTGAAGGCTGCCAGCAACTTCCAATTTGTCGACAAACCAGAGCAACGCTTACTCCAATCAGCAGAAGTCCTGTTGTCATAATTCCGATTAGGTGGATATCTCCACGTCCTCGACAGAAAAGGGTCGCCAGGCACGCGGCCCTCCTTCTTCTCCCAAGAGTCCGTCCTGTGTCCGGCAACAACCGCTTGATCACGACAGCAGGTTCCCCCAAACCCAAGATCTTGTCAATTTTGTTGAGGCCAGCTGAATAGTTCCAATGTAAATGGATGGATGGATGGATATATTTAACATTGAACTATATCATCCAATATTTTTTTCTTACACTTCTGAATATCATTTGCAAGAATGGATTATTTTTAGTTTGTCCAAGCTGTGTTGTAGTCAGGAAGTAGTCTTTGCCATTAAGTTAATGGTGACTGTCTTGTCTTGTGTTGAGTCCTACAAAGCAAGGTGTTTATAGTTTAACTTTGTATTTGGATGGTGAAAAGTACCTTATTTGTCATTTTTTTAATACCAAATTTAAATGTTTAGAATCGCTTATACTAATCAGTAACATGTCCATGGTATTTCCAATGTAAATTAGCATCGAGCTAGCTCACTTTGAAAATTGTGAGTCATACTTTTCCGTCAAACATGCTTGCTTTGTTGGCATAGAACATTTTATTATTGTAAGGGGGAGTGACGGCACATGTAACAAAGGTATCAAAATACGATACAATTGGATTTTATGTGAATCGGTTTCTGGTAGTACCGACGGACTTTGGTCGGTGGCTATAAAAACACTAAATTCTGTACACAGGATTTTGACTGTGCCTATAAAAACATCGATTTGGTACACAGTACTACTGACAGAATTTGGTCAGTGCCTATAAAAGCATAAAATTCGGTGCCTGGTCGTACTGATGGAATTTGGTCGGTAGCTAAAAAAACCCAACAATAACCAAGTTTGGTCCCCATCCCTAGTCCCAATACAGTGGTACCTTGGTTCTTCGTA
This sequence comes from Nerophis ophidion, assembly GCF_033978795.1. Classification (NCBI taxonomy): domain Eukaryota; kingdom Metazoa; phylum Chordata; class Actinopteri; order Syngnathiformes; family Syngnathidae; genus Nerophis; species Nerophis ophidion. The sequence continues at coordinate 2,727,757 of NC_084620.1, forward strand.
CGACCCACTTTTCGCTGGCACAAATGATTGGAGGATGCGGGAAGAACTGTGGATTACGTCGGACTGTCTACCCTGCAGTTTTGAGGACCAGTCATAGACAAGAGTGAAAAGCACATTTTATTTTCACTCGCATACAAATCTTTTTAACTTGGATTGTTTCCCTGGCTTCGAGACTCTCCCGAAGATCACTGCAAGCGAAGACACAACAAACTCCCTTTTTTGTCTCTCATGGACACACACCTGTTGTTGTGAACTTTGGACTAGCGACGGAAAATACATCAAGGCCGTGGAACAGAGACACACTATGGGCTTATACAAACACCCACAAAAAAAATATATGCCACACATACACCCCCCGGTCCCCCAATCCAACGCCCTCGACGCAAATCCCATAGGGGTGATGAATGGATGGTCAGTGCCTGATAACTGCGGCCTACCACCATGACCTTGAACTACCTTCCCTCTGTTGCTAGATATCTCGAGATGTATGTTGTAATATGTATACGTGCTTTGCTATGGAGGTTTTTTCTCACTCCGAACTGGGCCCCCTTAGGAGCCCAGTCTGGATTGTATTTTTTTACTCATCCTTCCCCACCGTTGACCTTTTTCCCACCTTTTACGGGGCGCCTTATGGCGTCCTGTGTCCAGCAACAACCGCTCCGTCACGACAGCAAGTTCCCCCAAACCCTAGATCTCGTCAATTTTGTTGAGGCCAGTTAAATAGTTCCAATGTTTAGATTTGGAGAGCAGTGCAAAAAGAGGCAACAAGAAAGATAAGACAAGACAAAACAAAGAAGCGAGCAGGAGAGGAAAGGGGAGCGTCCACCTTCGATGAGTGTCTTCACGATTTAGTCTTACTGAAACAAATGTGGTTGTCGTCCGCCTGATCCACCTTCTCCATGTTTGTTCTTCCCTCCATAGCTGTGGCTGGGAATGCCGGCCTGGTACGTGGCGGCGTGCCGCGCCAACGTCAAGAGCGGCGCCATCATGTCGGCCCTCTCCGACACGGAGATCCAGCGGGAGATCGGAATCAGCAACCCTCTCCACCGCCTCAAGCTCCGCCTCGCCATCCAGGAGATGGTCTCCCTCACCAGCCCGTCGGCGCCGCCCACCTCCAGAACTGTGAGTCCAAACGGGACCCGGGGTGTGCACTTTTGTGTGTGGCGGCGTCGCGCGCGCGCTAATTGCATGCTAGCCGGTCTGTGCGCACCGGAGCTGTGTCGTGCTGTGTGTTCCGTCCCCCGCCCTTTGACCCCCTGGCCGGGTGAGCCGGGCCCCCATTGGTGGTCCTGACTGTGATGCAAAAACACTGTCGGCTTACAGCGGTGCTGCTCTTCTTCTTTAACACTGCTTGCGCCTCCTGTTGGACGTCTTCCACTACTACCACCGCTGCCCTTGTAGCCGTCTGGCAACGTGTGGCTGACCCACGAGGAGATGGAGACCATGGCGGCCCCTTCCAAAACGGTCAGTTCCCCTCTAATGCTTTCTCGCCGCCGCCTTTTCTCTCATGTGCTGCTTTTTGAGTCTCCTGACCTCAAAGGAGCGTTGCGCTAAAACTGTTTTTGTGCCTCTCTCAGAAGTCCCAGTCTGACGAGGGCAGCTGGGCTCAGGTAATGAGAATCGAACTTCACCATGGGATGGTCCAAGAAATGTTCATGCTTGCTTTCTTCCGCTGCGAAGACGCTGGCGTACGGCGACATGAACCACGAGTGGATCGGCAACGAGTGGCTGCCCAGTCTCGGACTACCTCAGTACCGCAGCTACTTCATGGAGTGCCTGGTGGACGCGCGCATGCTGGACCACCTGACCAAGAAGGACCTGAGGGTGCACCTGAAGATGGTGGACAGCTTCCACAGGTAACAAAGCATCACCGGCCGTACTTTTGCTTACAAGATTACAATTGGTTTGCAGAATATATTCCCTATAAATCAGTGGTCCCCGACCTTTTTGTAGCTGCGGACCGGTCAATGCTTGAGAATTTGTCCTGCGGCATTTTGCAATTTGTCATGAAAAAGGGAGGTTTTTTGGGTTGGTGCACTAATTGGAAGTGTATCTTGTGTTTTTATGTTGATTAAATAAAAAATAAAAATAAAAAAAACATTTAATTAAAAATTTTTAAAAAATTCATAACATTTTTTTCTGCGGCCCGGTACCAATCGAGCCACGGCTCGGTACCTGGGGACCACTGCTATAAATGATATCAATTTGCCATACAATATTTTCAAACAATCGTCACATTGTGATAAAACATGTTGAGGCTAGCAGCTAGCCTCCCTCCACAGCGCAAAGCCACATTTAAGTCACTAATCCTCACCTCCATGGCGGCAAAAAGTCAGTAAGCTATCATTATCACTGGAGGACGAGGAATAGCTAGACATGCTACACTCATACTTGCCAACCTTGAGACCATGAATTGATTCACGTGGACCCCGACTTAAACAAGTTGACAAACTTATTGGGGTGTTACCATTTAGTGGTCAATTGTACGTAATATGTACTGAACTGTGCAATCTACTAATAAAAGTATCAATCAATCAATCAATCAATCCGAATTCAGGAGATAGGGAGAGGGGGGGTAGTGTTGGGTGGGAGAAGGGGTGTATATTGTAGCGTCCCGGAAGAGTTAGTGCTGTAAGGCAGTGGTCCCCAACCTTTTTGTATCCGCGGTCCGGTCAACGCTTAATAATTTGTCCCGCGGCCCGGGGGGGGAGAATCCTTTTTCTTTTCTTTTTTTTCTTATTTTTTCTTCGTCATGAAAAAGGGACATTTTTCATGACAAAGGGAGGTTTTTGTGGTTGTTGCACTAATTGTAAGTGTATATTGTGTTTTTTATGTTGATTTAATTAAAAAATACAAAAAAAAAACTTTTTTTTTTTTTAAATAAAAATTAATAAAAAATTCTTCTGCGGCCCGGTACCAATCGGGCCAGGGCCTGGTTGGGGACCACTGCTGTAAGGGGTTCTGGGTATTTGTTCTGTTGTTTTTATGTTGTGTTACGGTGCGGATGTTTTCCCAAAAAGTGTTTGTCATTCTTGTATGGTGTGGGTTCACAGTGTGGCGCATATTTGTAAAAGTGTTAAAGTTGTTTATACTGCCACCCTCAGTGTGACCTGTATGGCTGTTGATCAAATATGCGTTGCATTCACCTATGTGTGTGTGGAAGTTGCACATACAGTGGGGCAAAAAAGCATATAGTCAGCCAGCGATTGTGCAAGTTCTCCCACTTCAAATGATGACAGAGGTCTGTAATTTTCATCATAGGTACACTTCAACTGTGAGAGACAGAATGTGGAAAAAAAATCCAGGAATTCACATTGTAGGAATTTTAAATAATTTATTTGTAAATTATGGTGGAAAATAAGTATTTGGTCAACCATTCAAAGCTCTCACTGATGGAAGGCGGTTTTGGCTCAAAATCTCACGATACATGGCCCCATTCATTCTTTCCTTAACACGGATCAATCGTCCTGTCCCCTTAGCAGAAAAACAGCCCCAAAGCATGATGTTTCCACCCCCATGCTTCACAGTAGGTGTGGTGTTCTTGGGATGCAACTCAGTATTCTTCTTCCTCCAAACACGACGAGTTGAGTTTATACCAAAATGGATACATGGATGATACAGCAGAGGATTGGGAGAATGTCATGTGGTCAGATGAAACCAAAATAGAACTTTTTGGTTTAAACTCAACTCGTCGTGTTTGGAGGAAGAAGAATACTGAGTTGCATCCCAAGAACACCACACCTACTGTGAAGCATGGGGGTGGAAACATCATGCTTTGGGGCGGGTTTTCTGCTAAGGGGACAGGACGATTGATCCGTGTTAAGGAAAGAATGAATGGGGCCATGTATCGTGAGATTTTGAGCCAAAACCTCCTTCCATCAGTGAGAGCTTTGAATGCTTGACCAAATACTTATTTTCCACCATAATTTCCAAATAAATTCTTTAAAATTCCTACAATGTGAATTCCTGGATTTTTTTTCCACATTCTGTCTCTCACAGTTGAAGTGTACCTATGATGAAAATGACAGACCTCAGTCATCATTTTAAGTGGGAGAACTTGCTAACTAAATACTTTTTTGCCCCCCTGTATTATGTGGCTGTTTGTATGGGGGAAAAGCAGACGTGAGGAAGTAATTATTGCGTAACTTTCAGCAAAAAAAATACTATCAGGCATCTGCAGTTGAGACGAGGGCAAAGCCTGTGTATGTGCCTTTTTAAAGGCAGAGCCTGTTGCTAAGTGAAGAGTGATGTCAGCGCCCAGTCAGAGCAGCATTAGCTAAGCTGTGTTTGTTTGCTCAGACTCGCAGTTTGCGGGTAGTGATGCCATCTCTGTGGAATCTTCTCACTGGATTGTGTTAGTACCAGTTAATGAAGAGGCAGAATGTTCTTCCATGGCTGTATCCTCCTTCAGGAAATGGGTATTGTCGGATTGCAAGCTTGTCACTTCAATTATTGATCTGTTGTCCATTATTCCCTCAAAGTAGAAGTGTGTCTGTGCATGTACTTACATGTTTGCTGTGTGATGTTGCCTCTTCCTAATTGATATCAAATTCATTTCAGTGTGTTGCCGGTTGTTGCTTTCATCAGTAACAAGATATTTCCTGCATTGAACTTGCTGTGCTTCTGACGCTGTCTTGTCAACCACAACAAAAGCAGCGTGCCGCGTGACATCAAACGTCTCGCTAACGGCGTTGTAACCTACAAAAAAAGTAATCAGATTACTCGTCACTTGTAAAAGTAACAGCGTTGACTCAAACAATATTTTTTATCATCACAAAATATTTTTTTTTGTCATTTTTGGTATTGTTTACAAACTTGGGGAAGACAGAGGAAGACTTTAAGAACCAAAACCTAAGGATTACAATTAGAGCCAATATCAGTTTTCGCTTATGTTTATTTATTTTGCTCAAAATGTTTTATGTAGTAAAATTAGATGAGGAAATCATTTCAATCAATCAATCAATGTTTACTTATATAGCCCTAAATCACTAGTGTCTCAAAGGGCTGCACAAACCACTACGACATCCTCGGTAGGCCCACATAAGGGCAAGGAAAACTCACACCCAGTGGGACGTCGGTGACAATGATGACTATGAGAACCTTAGAGAGGAGGAAAGCAATGGATGTCGAGCGGGTCTAACATGATACTGTGAAAGTTCAATCCATAATGGATCCAACACAGTCGCGAGAGTCCAGTCCAAAGCGGATCCAACACAGCAGCGAGAGTCCCGTTCACAGCGGAGCCAGCAGGAAACCATCCCAAGCGGAGGCGGATCAGCAGCGCAGAGATGTCCCCAGCCGATACACAGGCGAGCAGTACATGGCCACCGGATCGGACCGGACCCCCTCCACAGGGGAGAGTGGGACATAGAAGAAATAGAAAAGAAACAGCAGATCAACTGGTCTAAAAAGGGAGTCTATTTAAAGGCTAGAGTATACAAATGAGTTTTAAGGTGAGACTTAAATGCTTCTACTGAGGTGGCATCGCGAACTGTTACCAGGAGGGCATTCCAGAATACTGGAGCCCGAACGGAAAACGCTCTATAGCCCGCAGACTTTTTTTGGGCTTTGGGAATCACTAACAAGCCGGAGTCCTTTGAACGCAGATTTCTTGCCGGGACATATGGTACAATACAATCGGCAAGATAGGATGGAGCTAGACCGTGTAGTATTTTATACGTAAGTAGTAAAACCTTAAAGTCACATCTTAAGTGCACAGGAAGCCAGTGCAGGTGAGCCAGTATAGGTATATATGTATGTATATATGTATATAAAGGTATATACAGTATAGGTGTATATGTATGTATATATGTATATAAAGGTATATACAGTATAGGTATATATGTATGTATATATGTATATAAAGGTATATACAGTATAGGTATATATGTATGTATATATGTATATAAAGGTATATACAGTACAGGTATATATGTATGTATATATGTATATAAAGGTATATACAGTATATATGTATGTATATATGTATATAAAGGTATATACAGTATAGGTATATATGTATGTATATATGTATATAAAGGTATATACAGTACAGGCGTAATGTGATCAAACTTTCTTGTTCTTGTCAAAAGTCTAGCAGCCGCATTTTGTACCAACTGTAATCTTTTAATGCTAGACATGGGGAGACCCGAAAATAATACGTTACAGTAGTCGAGGCGAGACGTAACAAACGCATGGATAATGATCTCAGCGTCTTTAGTGGACAGAATGGAGCGAATTTTAGCGATATTACGGAGATGAAAGAAGGCCGTTTTAGTAACGCTTTTAATGTGTGCCTCAAAGGAGAGAGTTGGGTCGAAGATAATACCCAGATTTTTTACCGTGTCGCCTTGTTTAATTGTTTGGTTGTCAATATTCAATATTTAATTGATATTTTTACACAGTCTTCCTGTTTTTTTATAATAGTGATAAAAGAATTAGTCAATGATCCTTAAAATATGAAGTATCAGCATTGGTGTGACCGAACAGCCCCTGTAACTAAACTACTTTGTATTGGATTGATACCCAAATGTGTAGTATCGCCCAAAACCAATGTAATATATCCAAACAACAGAACAATATGTGTTTGTTACATTTTAACGGAAGTGTAGATAGAACAATGTTAAAGGAGAAATTAACCAGTGAATTAGCAAGTAGATTAATAATACTTTTGAGAATATGTAACTGCTTATATCAGCAGCTAAATTAGTTTTGAAATGGTTCTATTATCATTTACATTCCAAATAATATATTGTTACATAACCTGAGGGTTCCTGGTTCGATCCCCAGCTTTTGCCATCCTAGTCACATCCGTTGTGTCCTTGAGCAAGACACTTCACCCGAGCTCCTAAGGGGTCCTGTTTACGACCTTGCATGGCAGCTTCCCACAAATTCAGTGTGTGAATGTGGAAATAGTGTCAAAGAGCTTTGAGTACTAGAGATGCGCGGTTTACGGTCTCATCCGCGGAGTCCGCGAATAAACCGTGGGTAGGGCGGGTGACATGACGAAAAAATAGATTTCAAATGTATTCAGGCGGGTGGCGGTTGAACCATTTGGAAATATTTAATATACATAGTTCAGGGATCGGTGACCTTTACCACTCAAAGAACTTTTATGACCCGTATCACATAGTACTGAAGACAATAGGAACCACAAACATTCCGCAGATACTCGTACACAACTGCAAGGCATACTGGGTGATCCAGAGTACACTGATGGTTGTGATATAAACAACTTTAACACTCTTACTAATATGCGCCACACTGTGAAGCTACACCAAACAAGAATGACAAACACATTTCGGGAGAACATCCTCACAGTAGCACAACATGAACGCAACACAACAAATACCCAGAATCCTTTGTATCCATGACTATTCTTGACTATATTATACTCCCCGCTAGCTCAATAGCTTCAATTTCTTCTTCAATTTCGTTTTCGCTATCTGCCTCCATACTCCGACCAACTGTTTCAATACATGCGTAATTTGTTGAATCGCTGAAGCCGCTGAAATTCGAGTCTGAATCCGAGCTAATGTCGCTATATCTTGCTGTGGTAACCGCCATGTTGTTTGTATCGGCAGCCCTGTATGACGTCACAGGGAAATGGACGGGTGGAAATAGCGATGGTGAAAATCAGGCACTTTGAAGCAGTTTTTTTCAAATATTCCGGGAGGTGTAAAATTTTGGAAAAAAACTTCGAAAAATAAAACAAGCCACTGGGAACTGATTTTTATTGTTTTTAACCCTTTTGAAATTGTGATAATGTTCCCCTTTAAATAGCTTTCGAGTGTTTAAGGTTGCCAACCCCTGATATATAACAATAGGCGGGTGGTTGCGGTTTTGATAAAATGTTGGTTCGGGTGGATGGCGGGTGGTTGATGACTTTAGTGATGCGGTTGCGGATGATATAATTGCCTATCCGCGCATCTCTATTGAGTACCTTGGAGGTTGAAAAGCGCTACACAAGTAGAACCCACTTACCATATCGTTATCGCAGGAGGCTGCAATATATATCAGGATACAGATTTTATGCCGCACCGCTCATCACTAACTACGAAGTGTTTGAATCCCAGAACTAGTTTACAGTACGGCATCATGGGTCTGAAGAAGCTCAACTATGACAGAAAGGAGTTGGAGCGACGGCGGGAGACCAGCCAGCACGAAATGAGAGGTGAGCTCCCGTCGCTCAAGAACAAAAAATAGCAAGAAGGAATTGATTCATTGTTTCTCCTCCCTGCAGACGTGCTGGTGTGGACCAACGAGCGCGTGGTCCGCTGGGTGCAGAGCATCGGCCTGAGGGACTACGCCGGCATCCTGCACGAGAGCGGCGTGCACGGAGCGCTGGTCGCCCTGGACGACAACTTTGACTACAGCAGCCTGGCTCTGCTGCTGCAGATCCCCAACCAAAACACTCAGGTAACTTCCGGAAGTCACGGACGCTTTTAGGGAGGAGGAGATGAATTTTTGATAACACTAAATTGTTGAAGTCCTGCGTGAACGAGCGCAAAGAACAAAGAAGAAGGACACGTCAGTGAAATGCCGGTCGGACTCCAGTTTCTAAAATAAACCAAAACAAAAACTCTCCAATCTGCCAGCTGTCACTCTGGCAGCACTTCCCATCCCCTCGTGCTAAAAATAGCCTTCGTGTCGTCATCAGGCCCGTCAGATCCTGGAGCGCGAGTACAATAATCTCCTGGCGCTTGGCACCGACCGGCGGTTGGATGAGGTGAGTGACGTTTTGACTTTTGCAACGTCAGCATTTTATTATTACCAAGATGCCGATTCAACCCCCGCCCCCTTCAGTGCGACGACAAAGACTTCCGAGGTCCGTCGTGGAGGAGACAGTTCCCGCCGCGGGACGTGCACGGGATCAGCATGATGCCCGGCTCGGCCGAGACGCTGCCGGCCGGCTTCCGTCTCACCACCACGTCGGGTCACTCGCGGAGGTTACCGCCTGACGGTAAGTGACCCCCCCCCCCCATCACCCACATCGTCCAAACATCCAGCATGCATCCTGAGACGTCTCTCTGTCCTCAGTCCTTTACGAGGACGACAGTCCTGACGACGTATATTTGGATTGGTTTTAAGGTCAGCTATGCCCCGCCCCCTTTCCTCCCTTTTAAAGGGGAACATTATCAGCAGACCTATGTAAGCGTCAATATACACCTTGATGGTGCAGAAAAAAGACCATGTTTTTTTAACCGATTTCCGAACTCTAAACGGGTGAATTTGGCGATTTAAACGCCTTTCAATTGTTCGCTGTCGGAGCGATGACCTTTCACCCGTGACGTCACAACGTGAAGCAATCCACCATGTTCTCAAACACATTACACAAACAAGTCAAATCAGCTCTGTTATTTTCCGTTTTTTCGACTGTTTTCGGTGTGTTTTCGGAGGGTGTAACAAAACGATCAGGGACGGATTCAAGTTGTCTTTCGTGGAGTGTGCATCGATTAGCACGGCATGCTAATCGATGCTAACATGGCAGACATGGCACAGAGATGTGTGGATATCCTGCGACACTTAAAGCAGATGCATTTCCAACGATAAAGTCAACGAAATCACAAAGGTGAGTTTTGTTGATTTTATTGACTTATGTGCTAATCAGACATATTTGGTCACGGCATGACTGCCAGCTAATCGATGCTAACATGCTATTTAGGCTAGCTGTATGTACATTTGTAGCTATATTTGCATCCAGCCTTTCCCTCCACCCACATTTAATGCCAAACAAACACTTACCAATCGACGGATTTAAGTTGCTCCAGTGGTCAAAAGATGCAATCGTTGGTTAGAAGGCGATCACCGAATAGCTTCAATAGCTATTCGCTCAATAGCTATAGTTTCTTCTTCAATTTCGTTTTCGCTATCTGCCTCCACACTCCAACCGTCCGTTTCAATACATGCGTAATCTGTTGAATCGCTTAAGCCACTGAAATCCAAGTCTAAATCCGAGCTAATGTCGCTATATCTTGCTGTTCTATCCGCCATGTTTGTTTGTATTGGCGTCACTATGTGACGTCACAGAAAAATAGACGGGTGGATTTACAGATAGCGAAAATCAGGCACTTTAAAGCCTTTTTCGGGATATTCCATAATGGGTAGAATTTTGAAAAAAACTTCGAAAAATAAAATGAGCCAGTGGGAACTGATTTTTAATGGTTTTAACCCTTCTGAATTTGTGATAATGTTCCCCTTTGGAGGACAGTCTGGTGCTCCCCCACTCCACCTTCCCCCCGAGTCACCTTGCACATCTGTGCGGATTTTGCCGAGTTGCGAAACAGTGCGGAGGTGACGCCAGCGGCGGCCACGCTTCACGGCGCCAGCACTTATCAGGATTAAACGAGGTTCGCTGGAGCGTGGAAATCAGCCCTAAATCTTTTGCGGCGTTCAATTGGTTGCTGTCCTCCTACTTTGTCCCTGTGCTGTGTGCTTCCTGATCCCGCTTCTGACGCCGCCCACATATATTGGCCTGACCTTTCTCCCACTGTCGCCCCCTACAGTCGGACCCTCTGCAGTGCAGCGGCTGGACAGCTCCACGGTGAGAACCTACTCGTGCTGAGAGAGAGGAGACGGACCTTAAACTGTACCCTGTATGTAAGACACAGACCCTCTCTCCCGCCCGCTTGCTAGCTAGCTGGCTTCGCCTTGGCCGTGCTGTGCAGCGTCTAATGTGTTTCCAGCGGATGCAAAAAACTAAACGCCATATTAAGAGTGACTATGTGGGTGTTATTTTATGTCCATAGGGCGGCCTAATATTACAACATATTTAGAAAATCATAAACTTTGTTTTTATGTTATAGCTATGAAAATATTCCGCTCATAAATGATTCCTAGTTCGTGGAAATGAATTTACCACGGTTAACAGCGATAAACGACAGTTTACTGCAGGGGCGTCCAAAGTGCGGCCCGCAACTAATTGTTTACCGGCCCGCCTCACATTCTAGAAATGCTATTGCAAAAATAAAAAAAGAACGCTTAAAAAAAGGGAAATGAGGTGAAATCTAATGAGAAAAAGTTGCAATGTTGACACAAAGCTGCCATGCAGGCTGTTTTTTTTCTTTTGTCTTTCTTTATTTTTGAAGTGAATTGAATTATATTTATATAGCGCTTTTCTCTAGTGACTCAAAGCGCTTTACATAGTGAAACCCAATATCTAAGTTACATTTAAAGCAGTGTGGGTGGCACTGGGAGCAGGTGGGTAAAGTGTCTTGCCCAAGGACACAATGGCAGTAACTAGGATGGCGGAAGCGGGAATCGAACCTGCAACCCTCAAGTTGCTGGCACGGCCGCTCTACCAACCGAGCTATGCCGCCCTTTTTTTGCCATTGTTAAAAAAAAAAAAAGACAAAAAAACCCATGTTACTTCAAAAGTATTTCACTTTAAAAAGTTTTGTGTTGTAAATATTGCATATATTGTGTGGTTGCCGTATAAAAACATTGTTTAATTTGACAAAAGAGCATAAAACAAACAAAATAATAGTTCAAACGTAAAACCGATGGATTTTGATCCTGTAACTTGTCCTGTGTTGAAAGTAAAAGAAAAACCTAATAAAAATGTATCACTTTATGAGTGGGGCAGCCTTTGGATGCCAAATATATTTATTGATATTTTATTTATCTTTTCACTGTTATCACTCAAAAAATATAAAGTAATTAAAATCAATGGTGTCCTGCATTATTGATAGTTTAGGGCTCTAATGACTAAATACTGCATATTTCAGTTTTACTATACAAAAGAAAAGTAATTTTTGACAGAAAAGCCATAAAACCTTTTTTGTATTACTTTATATCAACTTGAAGTTGATACAGAGATTTATTGTAAGCATTAAATGAAAAATGAAAAAAATAATAATATTGACTTATTTTTAACATTTTAATGGCTGAGACCCTTTATGTTCCCCGGGACCCTTAAAGGTAAAATAAAAAAATACATACATTTTGTTATGGTTTGAAAAAGACAAACTATCTCAATGGCCCCCGCACGCTTTAACCATATAAGTCCCAAGGAAGTGATAAATTAGCTATTTCTTTATAAACAAACAACAAGTCGAACTCTTCTGTATGTGCACACACAGGTGCCCTCAAACATAATCAGAAATCACAAAAACTCTTACATTCAAGAACAATATTGCTACAATAATAAATATTCTAAAACGTTAAATCTACTTACATTAAATTAAGCCTATTCTGATTCACACCGGCAAAGGTAAATAAGCAGACGAAGAGAGAAAAGGGAGAGGGCAGGGGTAGGGGCTGTGTGTGTGTGTGTGTGTGTGTGTGTGTGTGTGTGTGTGTGTGTGTGTGTGTGTGTGTGTGTGTGTGTGTGTGTGTGTGTGTGTGTGTGTGTGTGTGTGTGTGTGTGTGTGTGCGTGCACAAAAATGCGGTCTCATCACAATTAAAGAGCTGCTGAGGTACAGCTTCCTCAATATCTTCAATACGAGCAAGCACAAAATGGCTGCCAGTGGGACACAAAATGAATGAAGTGTTCTCAAACAGACACATATTTGACATATTTGGCACGATTCAAAAGTTTGTTTACCGAAACTCCGCAAAGAGAGGTGTTCGTAAATCCAGGTTCCACTGTATGTAACAAAAAGACTCAATTGACAACCACAACTCAGTTTATTCTAATATGTTCAATAGTTATATTCCAGATAATGTCCAAAGTTTACATGAAAATGTGTTGATAATCCAAAGGGAAATACGAGTATTTGTTTTCTACTGCAGTGAAGCCAATTCAAAACTGCTACACCACTTCAACATTAATTGAAAAAGTAAACAAAACACAATAAATGGGCAGAAATGATGAAAAGAAATGTGTTCTCCAGACATGATGTATTTAGGGAAAATTTTCGGCTACAATATAAATAAATGTAAACATTTCAGTCGTCTTGGAAATACAGTTGTAAATACAGTGGGGCAAAAAAGTATTTAGTCAGCCAGCGATTGTGCAAATTCTTCCACTTAAAATGATGACAGAGGTCTGTAATTTTCATCATAGGTACACTTCAACTGTGAGAGACAGAATGTGGAAAAAAAATCCAGGAATTTTAAGGAATTTATTTGTAAATTATGGTGGAAAATAAGTATTTGGTCAACCATTCAAAGCTCTCACTGATGGAAGGAGGTTTTGGCTCCAAATCTCACGATACATGGCCCCATTCATTCTTTCCTTAACACGGATCAATCGTCCTGTCCCCTTAGCAGAAAAACAGCCCCAAAGCATGATGTTTCCACCCCCATGCTTCACAGTAGGTGTGGTGTTCTTGGGATGCAACTCAGTATTCTTCTTCCTCCAAAAAAGTTGAGTTTATACCAAAAAGTTCTATTTTGGTTTCATCTGACCACATGACATTCTCCCAATCCTCTGCTGTATCATCCATGTATCCATTTTGGTATAAACTCAACTCGTTGTGTTTGGAGGAAGAAGAATACTGAGTTGCATCCCAAGAACACCATACCTACTGTGAAGCATGGGGGTGGGAACATCATGGTTTGGGGCTGTTTTTCTGCTAAGGGGACAGGACCATTGATCCGTGTTAAGGAAAGAATGAATGGGGCCATGTATCGTGAGATTTTGAGCCAAAACCTTCTTCCATCAGTGAGAGCTTTGAATGCTTGACCAAATACTTTACAAATAAATTCGTTAAAATTCCTACAATGTAAAATTCCTGGATTTTTTTTGTTCACATTCTGTCTCTCACAGTTGAAGTGTACCTATGATGAAAATTACAGACCTCTGTCATCATTTTAAGTGGGAGAACTTGCACAATCGCTGGCTGACTAAATACTTTTTTGCCCCACTGTATGTCACCATGACGACAATCGAAACCATGGTAAATTAGCAATTATCTCTATGGGCGTTTGAACGGGCGAGGCTGTTGACTCACCGCTGAATAAAAGTGACCAAGCAAACACCTGCAGAGCACGATGACCGCCTTGATGATCAGCTACTGAAATGGACACTCTAGGGCGTTTATGCCAGAGGCCGGCCCCGTGAGGGAGGGAACCTTTCAAAATAAAAGTTTCAATAGCCTCCTGAGCGAAACAAAGAGATGAAAGCCAGGTAATGATGCGAGGACTGCAGGGCGATCACATGAGGGAGGAATGTGATCAAAATGCTTTAAAGGTAGGCCAGGGAGAAGGAGGGTGTTTTACAAAGTAGAAGAAGAGGAAATTTAATAAAGAAGATGTCTTATGAGGCTCATCATCCTCTTCATTTTGATTGCTCATCTTTTTGAGGCCTGCATGACTCCCAAGGAGTCTCTGACATGCAGCACTTAAATGTACACACTTGGAGCCACGCCCACCAGCTCACCATCCATCATGTGCCGCCCCCTGGTGGATCAGTACACAATTGCAAACAAAAAAAACTGCAAAAATGTACGTTTGAAAATGTTTACTGGAGTCTTCAGCAATATCCTAGTAAGTGAGATGTGGTCAAAGATGGCAGACTGAGAATGTGACGCATTTAAGACCAAAGTAACAAAAATATTGCAAGTACTGCTATTACTACTAATACTACTAATAATAGTAACAATACCGTGCTGCTGCTATTACTACTAATACTACTAATAATAGTAACAATACCGTGCTGCTGCTATTACTACTACTTCCCTGTTTCTACTACTAATACTGCTCCTGCATGACTTTGGTAAGCTGCAAAGAGTTTCAATCTGGGTTTCCCAAACTTGGTAAGATGAAAGCACAAAGTGCACTTAAACTGAGACTAAAGAAACACGAATGAAATAGAGAATACTATTTTAAACTGACTTATTTATAAGATTTTAGTTTGGGAAGCCTCGATTTTAATGCAAATGCTGTGGAAAAAATGTTTGCATGAATTCTTAAAAACCAGAAAGGCTCATTACAAATACTCACTGATATGCTGTATATTATTATTGATGATTATGGACCGTTACACTGAATTGGTGCCATTTTCTTGTCGTAGATCTTTCAAAATAAACGTAAATATAGTCCTTTTTCAGCTTTAAATCTGATAAAGCGCATATTAAAATACTCCAAATGGGTTTTTTTTCGGACAACTTTATTTTATTTTAAGATGAAGATAACTCATTTGAATAACAGGATTGAGTTTTTATCGTTGGATTAGCAAACACAAGAAACATAACCACATTTATGCTATTATCTTGTTGACATTAAATACATTAGTGATTCTACATCAAATAGGTACAGCTGTGCCGAGTTGAAATATCATCAAATAAACAGAAAAATATGTTCTTGTTGACGTCCAACTCCTGCGCATTATGTGACTTGTAAAATATTCCACATTTTTCAAAGGGAGTAATATGTTAGGGCAGGGGTCACCAACCTTTTTGAAACCAAGAGCTACTTCTTGGGTACTGATTAATGTGAAGGGCTACCAGTTTGATACACCCTTAAATAAATAAATTGCCAGAAATAGCCAATTTGCTTTATTTACCTTTAATAAATAAATCTATATATTAAAAAAATGGGTATTTCTGTCTGTCATTCCGTCGTACTTTTTTTAAGAAAAGTTTTTCGTAGAGAATAAATGATTAAAAAAAACACTTAATTGAATGGTTTAAAAGAGGAGAAAAACGGGAAAAAAATTTAAATTTAATTGACACATAGTTTATCTTCAATTTCGACTCTTTAAAATTCAACCGAAAAACAGGAGAGGAAAAACTAGCTAATTTGCATTTTTTGGAAAAAATTAAAAAAAGAATTTATGGAACATCATTAGTACTTTTTCCTGATTAAGATTAATTTTAGAATT
Source organism: Nerophis ophidion (assembly GCF_033978795.1). NCBI lineage: Eukaryota > Metazoa > Chordata > Actinopteri > Syngnathiformes > Syngnathidae > Nerophis > Nerophis ophidion. The sequence goes on from NC_084620.1 coordinate 2,743,524, forward strand.
TTGATGACATGTTTTAAATAGGTTAAAATCCAAGCTGCACTTTGTTAGAATATATAACAAGTGGGACCAAGCTATATTTCTAACAAAGACAAATAATAATTTCTTCTAGATTTTCCAGAACTAAAATTTTAAAAGAAATTCAAAAGACTTTGAAATAAGATTTAAATATGATACTACAATTTTTTTAGATGTGGCATTGAAAAATGTTTTGAATTTTAATAAGTTTGAAGAAATATTTCATAAATATTCTTCGTCGAAAAAACAGAAGCTAAAATGAAGAATTAAATTAAAATGTATTTATCATTCTTTACAATAAAAAAAATAAATTTACTTGAACATTGATTTAAATTGTCAGGAAAGAAGAGGAAGGAATTTAAAAAGTAAAAAGGTATATGTGTTTAAAAATCTTAAAATCATTTTTAAGGTTGTATTTTTTTCTCTAAAATTGTCTTTCTGAAAGTTATAAGAAGCAAAGTAAAAAAAAAAAAGAATTTATTTAAACAAGTGAAGACCAAGTCTTTAAAATATTTTCTTGGATTTTCAAATTCTATTTGAGTTTTGTCTCTTAGAATTAAAAATGTCGAACACAGCGAGACCAGCTTGCTAGTAAATAAATACAATTTGAAAAATAGAGGCAGCTCACTGGTAAGTGCTGCTATTTGAGCTATTTTTAGAACAGGCCAGCGGGCGACTCATCTGGTCCTTACGGGCGACCTGGTGCCTGAGGGCACCACGTTGGTGACCCCTGTGTTAGGGTAATTGGACTGAGTGAAAATTGAAGGACAACACTAGAGTGTAATTTTCTTTAAATATGTCAAATTTAGTGCATCTGCCTCACAATACGAAGGTCCTGAGTAGTCGTGAGTTTAATCCCGGGCTCGGGATCTTTCTGTGTGTAGTTTGCATGTTCTCCCCGTGAATGCGTGGGTTCCCTCCGGGTACTCCGGCTTCCTCCCACTTCCAAAGACATGCACCTGGGGATAGGTTGATTGGCAACACTAAATGGTCCCTAGTGTGTGAATGTGAGTGTGAATGTTGTCTGTCTATCTGTGTTGGCCCTGCGATTTGTCCAGGGTGTACCCCGCCTTCCGCCTGAATGCAGCTGAGATAGGCTCCTGCGACCCCGAAAGGGACAAGCGGTAGAAAATGGATGGATGGATGGATGTCAAATTTAAGTATAGTTGTGACAGGCAGTGACACATATATGTCAAAATTATTATTATATTTATATTCTATAGTAAAGTCTAATTTTAGGAAGCAGGACTGTCAACAAATGCAGTTTTCAAAGTACAAACCCCGTTTCCATATGAGTTGGGAAATGGTGTTAGATGTAAATATAAACAGAATACAATGATTTGCAAATCCTTTTCAACCCATATTCAGTTGAATATGCTACAAAGACAACATATTTGATGTTCGAACTGATAAACATTTTTTTTTTGCAAATAATCATTAACTTTAGAATTTGATGCCAGCAACACGTGACAAAGAAGTTGGGAAAGGTGGCAATAAATACTGATAAAGTTGAGAAATGCTCATCAAACACTTATTTGGAACATCCCACAGGTGTGCAGGCTAATTGGGAACAGGTGGGTGCCATGATTGGCTATAAAAACAGCTTCCCAATAAATGCTCAGTCTTTCACAAGAAAGGATGGGGCGAGGTACACCCCTTTGTCCACAACTTCGTGAGCATATAGTCAAACAGTTTAAGAACAACCTTTCTCAAAGTGCAATTGCAAGAAATTTAGGGATTTCAACATCTACGCTCCATAATATCATCAAAAGGTCAGAGAATCTGGAGAAATCACTCCACGTAAGCGGCATGGCCAGAAACCAACATTGAATGACCGTGACCTTCCATCCCTCAGACGGCACTGTATCAAAACCGACATAAATCTTTAAAGGAGATCACCACATGGGCTCAGGAACACTTCAGAAAACCACTGTCACTAAATACCAGAGTTGGTCGCTACATCTGTAAGTGAAAGTCCAAGCTCTAATATGCCAAGCAAAAGCCATTTATCAACAACATCCAGAAACACCACCGGCTTCTCTGGGCCCGAGATCATCTAAATGGACTGATGCAAAGTGGAAAAGTGTTCTATGGTCTGACGAGTCCACATTTCAAATTTGTTTTGGAAATATTCGACATCGTGTCATCCGGACCAAAGGGGAAGCAAACCATCCAGAATATTATCGACGCAAAGTGTAAAAGCCAGCATGTGTGATGGTATGGGGTGTATTAGTGCCCAAGGCATGGGTAACTTACACATCTGTGAAGGCACCATTAATGCTGAAAGGTACATACAGGTTTTGGAACAACATATGCTGCCATCTAAGCGCCGTCTTTTTCATGGACGCCCCTGCTTATTTCAGCAAGACAATGCCAAGCCACATTCAGCACGTGTTATAACAGCGTGGCTTTGTAAAAAAAACAGTGTGGGTACTTTCCTGGCCCGCCTGCAGTCCAGACATGTCTCCCATCGAAAATGTGTGGTGCATTATGAAGCATGGGCCTACCGAGGATATCGTAGTGGTTTGTGTTATGGTTTGTGCAGCCCTTTGAGAAACTAGTGACTTAGGGCTATATAAGTACACATTGATTGATTGATAAAATAGGAAAGTTGAATGACTGAAGCTCTACATAAAACAAGAATAGGAAAGAATTCCACTTTCAAAGCTTCAACAATTAGTTTCCTCAGTTCCCAAACGTTTATTGAGTGTCGTTAAAAGAAAATGTGATGTAACACAGTGGTGAACATGCCCTTTCCCAACTACTTTGGCACGTGTTGCAGCCATGAAATTCTAAGTTAATTATTATTTGCAAAAACAAAAATAAAGTTTATGAGTTTGAACATCAAATATGTTGTCTTTGTAGCATATTCAACTGAATATGGGTTGAAAAGGATTTGCAAATCATTGTATTCTGTTTATATTTACATCTAACACAAAATCCCAACTCATATGGAAACAGGGTTTGTAGTTAAAAGTATATTATTAAATATGCAATCAGATCAAAGAGGACAGTTTCCTTTATAATGTTTTAAATAAATTGTTTAATAATTGTTTTTAATTTCCCGGGGACACAAATGGCACTGACTCTGTGGAAGGGCTCATAAAAATTCAAATTGCTGTTATTATGCATGTCAAATATGAGTGTTTAGGCTATTTTCAGACCCCAGCTCGTTTTTTACTGCCCAAAATTTCTAGAAATAAAATGTATTATTTATGAGCTGTTATGTTTTTATATTACACTAATTTACTTTTTTTTTTTTTGTCCTTTTAAAAGTTTCTTGTATTGCCTATCCCTTCAACAGCCGCTAGAGGGCGCGTGTGCAGGCTGTGTGTAAGAGGACCTTTTTGTTGTTCCCTTTAGGCCCAGTTCTGAATGGAGCTGCTGGACAGGCCAACATGGCTGGAGGGGTTCTGGTCTGGTCGGGGGGGCGGGGACAGTTGGGGGCACGCCATTGGGACAACTCGCACTGCCAAGAAGCCCCCATCTCCAAACCTCACCTACCAGCCCCTCATTCGCTCCTAACGTGGCCTCCAGCCGCCGGTGCTAAACTAAATCCATCCTGCAGGCTGGCGGCCATTTCTACCTTTTACATGTAAAGCATACGACGTACTGTCTTATTTATTTCTTCTACAAAACATGTTGTAGGTTATCTGTAAATTAATATAAATATGCCATTTTTTTAATATACATACACACACGTCTATGTGTAAAAAAAAAAAAAGGACAGAAAAGCTCTTGTGCAAAGAAATGTTAGTGGACCATAGATAATAATATAATGCTGCTCTCAAACACATCATCCTGACAACCTTCTATTTTTGCATTGTGCTGAGACGAGGCCGCCCTCTAGTGGTTGCCGCGAGATATGTTTCTTCCAGGCAGGACGAGCCGTGAGCTTCAACCAATAGGAACGCGTTTAGACATCCAGCCCCGCCCATTCGGAGGTCAGCGTCATCGTGTGCGTAGATTGTTGACAAAACAACGTGAGGTGACGTCAGAAACGCTTGCTGTGACATTTTGGTGTCTTCGGACCTCGTTTTTGTCTTTTTAACCATCAAGTTATGCCGGGGTTTTTATTTTTATTTTTTTTAAACATCTTCAATTTGCACGAACAAGGACTCATGATGACATCTTGTGTGTGTACTTTCATTGATTTATGACTTGTACGTATGTTGTGGTGAGCAAAAGAAATTAAAAAGAAAGACTGAGTAAAATGACTTTATTATTTTAACAAGAAGTTTGAATGAAAAAAGTCATGTAAACATTTCTACGTCCGTTTGGAACATGTTGTGCAAGTATAGCAGACACTCAAATACTCCAGCATGGAGTCAATATGCTAACACAGGGGTCACCAACGCGGTGCCCGCGGGCACCAGGTCGCCCGTAAGGACCAGATGAGTCGCCCGCTGGCCTGTTCTAAAAATAGCTCAAATAGCAGCACTTACCAGTGAGCTGCCTCTATTTTTTTTAATTGTGTTTATTTACTAGCAAGCTGGTCTCGCTTTGCTCGAGATTTTTAATTCAAAGAAAGACAAGACTCAAATACAATTTAAAAAATCAAAGAAAATATTTTAAACACTTGGTCTTCACTTGTTTGAATACATTCGTTTAATTTTTTTACTTTGCTTCTTATAACTTTCAGAAAGAAAATTTGAGAAAAAATACCTTTAGAATGATTTTAGGATTTTTAAGCACATATAAAGTGGGGCAAAAAAGTATTTAGTCAGCCAGCGATTGTGCAAGTTCTCCCACTTAAAAAGATGACAGAGGTCTGTAATTTTCATCATAGGTACACTTCAACTGTGAGAGACAGAATGTGAAAAAAAAAATCCAGGAATTTTAAGGAATTTATTTGTAAATTATGGTGGAAAATAAGTATTTGGTCAACCGTTCAAAGCTCTCACTGATGGAAGGAGGTTTTGGCTCAAAATCTCACGATACATGGCCCCATTCATTCTTTCCTTAACACGGATCAATCGTCCTGTCCCCTTAGCAGAAAAACAGCCCCAAAGCATGATGTTTCCACCCCCATGCTTCACAGTAGGTATGGTGTTCTTGGGATGCAACTCAGTATTCGTTTTCCAAAAGTTCTATTTTGGTTTCATTTGACCACATGACATCCTCCAAATCCTCTGCTGTATCATCCATGTATCCATTTTGGTATAAACTCAACTCGTCGTGTTTGGAGGAAGAAGAATACTGAGTTGCATCCCAAGAACACCATACCTACTGTGAAGCATGGGGGTGGAAACATCATGCTTTGGGGCTGTTTTTCTGCTAAGGGGACAGGACGATTGATCCGTGTTAAGGAAAGAATGAATGGGGCCATGTATCGTGAGATTTGGAGCCAAAACCTCCTTCCATCAGTCAGAGCTTTGAATGGTTGACCAAATACTTATTTTCCACCATAATTTACAAATAAATTCTTTAAAATTCCTACAATGTGAATTCCTGGGTTTTTTTTCCACATTCTGTCTCTCACAGTTGAAGTGTACCTATGATGAAAATTACAGACCTCTGTCATCATTTTAAGTGGGAGAACTTGCACAATCGCTGGCCGACTAAATACTTTTTTGCCCCACTGTATCTTTTTACCTTTTAAATTCCTTCCTTTTCTATCCTGACAATTTAAATCAATGTTCAAGTAATTTAATTTCTTGTATTGTAAAGAATAAAAAATAAATTTTGATTTAATTCTTCATTTTAGCTTCTGTTTTTTCGACAAAGAATATTTTGGAAATATTTCTTCAAACTTATTATGGTTTAAATAAAAAATATATATATTCTGGCAAATCTAGAAAATCTGTAGAATCAAATTTGAATCTTATTTCAAAGTCTTTTGAATTTATTTTTAAATTTTTGTTCTGGAAAATCTAGAAAAAAATAATGATTTGTCTTTGTTAGAAATATAGCTTGGTGCAACTTGTTATATATTCTAACAAAGTGCAGATTGGATTTTAACCTATTTGAAACATGTCATCAAAATTCTGAAATTAATTTTAAGCAGTAAAAATTATTAATGATGTTCCATAAATTCTTTTTTTAATTTTTTCAAAAAGTTTCGAATTAGCTAGTTTTTCTCTTCTGTTTTTCGGCTGAATTTTGAATTTTAAAGAGTCGAAATTGAAGATAAACTATGTTTAAACATTTTATTTTCATTTTTTTCGTGATTTCTCTTCTTTTAAACCAATCAATTAAGTGTTTTTTTCATCATCTATTCTCTACAAAAAACCTTCCGTAGAAGGAAAAAAATGTACGACAGAAATACCCATTTTTTGGGGACATTTATCTGTTTCTATATATATTTATTGTGAGAAATCATTAAGATGATCAGTGCTTCCACAAAGATAAATATAATTAATTCTTAATAAAAACTTAGAGTTAAAGGTAAATTGAGCGAATTGGCTATTTCTGGCAATTTATTTAAGTGTGTATCAAACTGGTAGCCCTTGGCATTAATCAGTACCCAAGAAGTAGCTCTTGGTCTCAAAAATGTTGGTGACCCCTGCGCTAACGTTAGCAAGTGATTAGCGTTGTGGTGGTGGTGCGTTCAGAACTTTCTCCACCATGGTCTCGACATCCTTGAATACATCAGGATCCTCGATGGTGGGCGTGATCTGGGGTGGAGGGGGGTAATGCTTTTATTGCCATTGTTAGATCCTAATCAATTAACACGTCACCATAGCAACTGATTAGTAATGTGAAAATCACTTTTAAAGATGATGATTTTGACGAGCTGTTAAAGGCCTACTGAAAGCCACTACTAGCGACCACGCAGTCTGATAGTTTAAATATCAATGATGAAATATTAACATTGCAACACATGCCAATACGGCCGCTTTAGTTTACTAAATTGCAATTTTAAATTTCGCGCAAAGTATCCTGTTGAAAACATCGCGGAATGATGACCCGTATGATGACGCGTGCACATGACGTCACAGATTGTAGCGGACATTTTTTTCCAGCCCGATCCCAGCTATAAGTCGTCTGCTTTAATCGCATAATTACACAGTATTCTGGACATCTGTGTTCCTGAATCTTTTGCAATTTGTTCAATTAATAATGGAGACATCTAAGAAGAGAGATGTAGGTGGGAAGCGGTGTATTGCGGCTGCCTTTAGCAACACAAACACAGCCGGTGTTTCCTTGTTTACATTCCCAAAGGTGAGCTTTACTATTGCACAGAGCGGTCACGCGAATGTGGTTCTCTACCACATGTCAACCGGCAGGTTTCGGTGAGAAAATTGTGGAAATAAGTCGGCTCTTACTGTAGACGTGAGTGGAGCTTGCGTCGTTCCTCGTGCACCTGTCAAACAGACAGCTGCGGACTCTATTGCCTCCTCCAGCCGGCCGCCGCCGAGCGTGGGATGCTTCCACCGTGGAGGAGGGGGAAAAAAAACTCTGCCCGGCCCGACCGGCTGCCTTCGCTTCGCCTTGTCGAGAAACGTGGCTTCCCTCAGAGACACTGGCGGTCACCACACCCGTTGCCACACCCCTCCGACTTTCAGGTACGACTATATAATCTCACTAAAACACTATTAACACAATAAGCAGATCAGGGATTTTCCAGAATTATCCTAGTAAATGTGTCTAATAACATCTGAATTGCTCCCACTGCCCTGTCTTATTTTTTTTTTTTTCTAGTGCTTCACTCTCACTATCCTCATCCACGAATCTTTCATCCTCGCTCAAATTAATGGGGAAATCGTCGCTTTCTCGGTCCGAATCGCTCTCGCTGCTGGTGGCCTTGATTGTAAACAATGTGAGAATGTGAGGAGCTCCACAACCCGTGACATCACGCGCACATTGTCTGCTACTTCCGGTACAGGCAAGGCTTTGTTATTAGCGACCAAAAGTTGCGAACTTTATCGTCAATATTCTCTACTAAATCCTTTCAGCAAAAATATGGCAATATCGTGAAATGATGAAGTATGACACATAGAATGGACCTGCTATCCCCGTTTAAATAAGAAAATCTCATTTCAGTAGGCCTTTAACTGGATGATTTTGTTTGTCAAAGGATTTTTGAGTAACGGTTTGGTAGTCATCCCTAAAAACAGGATGATTTGGTCTTACAAAAGGATCTTTAAATAGTGATTTTGTATTCATCCTTAGAAAAGGGGGATGATTTTGTCATATTAAGGATCTTTGACTAGTGTTTTTGCATCCACCCTAAAAAAGGGGGATCATTTTGTCGAATAAAGGATCATTAACCAGTGTTTTTGAATTCCCCCTTTAATTGTGTCATATAAAGGATCTTTGACTAGTGTTTTTGCATTTGGACCTGAAAAAGGGGATTATTTTGTCATATAAAGGATCTTTCACCAGTGCTTTTTTATTTGCTCCTTAAAAATTGGGATGATTTGGTCACATAAATTATCTTTGACAAGTGTTTTTGCATTTGCTCTTTAATTTTATCATATAAGGATCTTTGACTAGTTTTTTTGTATTCATCACTGAAAAAGTTCGGATGATTTTGTCATATTAAGGATCTATGACTATTGTTTCTGGATTAACCCCTTTAAAAGTGGATATATTTTGTCCGTCATGTAAAGGATCTTTGACTAGTGTTTTCGTATTCTAACCTGCAAAGGGAAGTAGGAAAGATCCTTGACTAGAGTTTTTGTATTTGTTCTAAAAAAATTAAATTATTTTGTCATATAAAGAATATTTGACAAGTGTTTTGTATTTGCCATTTAAAACTGTGGATGATTTTGTCATAAAGATCTTTGACCAGTGATTTTGTTGCAGGCCAGTTAAAAACGGGCCGATTTTGTCATATAAAGGATCTTTGACTTTGTATTTGCCCCTAAAAAAGGGGATGATTGTCTACTAGAGGATCTTTGACTAGTGTTTTTGGATTCGCCATTTAATTTTTTCATTTAAAAGGATCTTTGACTAGTTTTACTTTTATTCACCCTGAAAAAAGGGATGATTTTGTCTTACAAATGATCTTTGAATAGTCATTTAGTATTCGTCCCTAGAAAAGGGGGATGATTTTGTCATATTAACGATCTTTGACTAGTGTTTTTGCATCCACCCTAAAAAAGGGGGATCATTTTGTCGAATAAAGGATCATTAACCAGTGTTTTTGAATTCCCCCTTTAATTGTGTCATATAAAGGATCTTTGACTAGTGTTTTTGCATTTGGACCTGAAAAAGGGGATTATTTTGTCATAAAAAGGATCTTTCACCAGTGCTTTTTTATTTGCTCCTTAAAAATTGGGATGATTTGGTCACATAAATTATCTTTGATTAGTGTTTTTGCATTTGCTCTTTAATTGTATCATATAAGGATCTTTGACTAGTGTTTTTGCATTTGGACCTGAAAAAGGGGATGTTTTGTCTTATAAAGGATCTTTCACCAGTGCTTTTTTATTTGCTTCTTAAAAATTGGGATGATTTGGTCATATAAATTATCTTTGACAAGTGTTTTTGTATTTGCTCTTTAATTTTATCATATAAGGATCTTTGACTAGTTTTTTTGTATTCATCACTGAAAAAGTTCAGATGATTTTGTCATATTAAGGATCTATGACTATTGTTTCTGTATTAACCCCTTTAAAAGTGGATGATTTTGTCCGTCATGTAAAGGATCTTTGACTAGTGTTTTCTATTTCTAACCAGCAAAGGGAAGTAGGAAAGATCCTTGACTAGAGTTTTTGTATTTGTTCTAAAAAAATGGAATTATTTTGTCATATAAAGAATATTTGACAAGCCTTTTGTATTTGCCATTTAAAACTGTGGATGATTTTGTCATAAAGATCTTTGACCAGTGATTTTGTTGCAGGCCATTTAAAATGGGCCAATTTTGTCATATAAAGAATCTTTGACTTTGTATTTGCCCCTGAAAAAGGGGATGATTGTCTACTAGAGGATCTTTGACTAGTGTTTTTGCATTTGCCCTTTAATTTTGTCATTTAAAATGATCTTTGACTAGTTTTCCTTGTATTCTCCCCTGAAAAAAGGGATGATTTTGTCTGTCACTTAAAGGATCTTTGACTAGTGTTTTTGTATTCACCCCTTTAAAAAGGGGATGATTTTCCCTATCATATAAAGGATCTTTGACTAGTATTTTTGTATTCGAACATGCAAAGGGTATTATTTTGTAATATGAAGGATCTTTGACCAGTGTTTTCGTATCTACCCTAAAAAGGGGAAGGATTTTGTCATATGAAAGATCTTTGACCACTGTTTTTGTATTTGTTCTAAAAAATTGGGATAATTTTTTCATATAATAACATTTGACTAGTGTTTTGTATTTGCCATTTAAAACTGTGGATGATTTTGTCATAAAGATCTTTGACCAGTGATTTTGTTGCAGGCCATTTAAAAACGGGCCGATTTTGTCATTTAAAGAATCTAATCTTTGACTTTGTATTTGCCCCTGAAAAAGGGGATGATTGTCTACTAGAGGATCTTCGACTATTGTTTTTGCCCTTTAATTTTGTCATTTAAAGGATCTTTGACTAGTTTTCCTTATATTCACCCCTCAAAAAAGGGATGATTTTGTCTGTCACTTAAAGGATCTTTGACTAGTGTTTTTGTGTTTACCCCTTTAAAAAGGGGATGATTTTGTCTGTCACTTAAAGGATCTTTGACTAGTGTTTTTGTGTTTACCCCTTTAAAAAGGGGATGATTTTGTTCGTCATATAAAGGATCTTTGACTAGTATTTTTGTATTCGAACATGTAAAGGGTATTATTTTGCAATATGAAGGATCTTTGACCAGTGTTTTCGTATGTACCTTAAAAAAGGGGAAAGATTTTGTCATATGAAACATCTTTGAACCAGTGTCTTTTGTATTTGTCCTAAAAAATTGGGATTATTTTTTCATATAATATTTGACTGGTGTTTTGTATTTGCCATTTAAAACTGTGGATGATCTTGTCATACGAATGAAGTGTTTTCGTTGTAGGCCTTTAAAATTTAGATGATATTGTCTTATACAGGATCTTTGAAGGATGTTTCAGGATCAAGTAGTACCTTATACGGCTTGCCATTGACCAGGTTGGCCAGCGACGAGCGCGGGATCTTTCCGGAACGTGTCTTGGGAAGCCCATGGACAAAAAGCACGTTCTTGAAGGCGGCCACAGGTCCCACAGTGTCCCTCACCAGCTGGACCATCTCCTTTGCGATCTCTTCCCGGCCTTGTCTCACACCTGAGGGACCCCGATGAGATGACATCATGAGAGGCTTATGCTTCCTTTCGGGAAGCGTCTGGCTGCTTCCTCACCGTTTTTCAGCACGCACAAGGCCAGAGGGACGTGTCCCTTGAGCGCGTCTTCCAGGCCCACCACGGCGCAGTCGGCCACGGCCGGGTGCTGCAACACCGACTGCACACAACACAAGCGTGAGACTGAGACCTTTTTTGAGCCCAACGTCCCTCGAGGGTCCTCTACCTCCTCCAGGGCTCCGGCGGACAGCCTGTGGCCGGCCACGTTGATGACATCATCAGACCTGGACATGATGTAGAGGAAGCCCTCGTCGTCCATGTAACCGGCGTCCATGGTGTCGTAGAAGCCCTGAAGAAGACACAAACCCTTAAATCAGGGGTCACCAACTTGGTGCCCGCGGGCACCAGCTAGCCCGTAAGGACCAGATGAGTCGCCCGCTGGCCTGTTCTAAAAATAGCTCAAATAGCAGCACTTACCAGTGAGCTGCCTCTATTTTTTAAATAGCAAGCTGGTCTCGCTTTGCTGGACATTTTTAATTCTAAGAGAGACAAAACTCAAATAGAATTTGAAAATCCAAGAAAATATTTTAAAGACTTAGTCTTCACTTGTTTAAATAAATTCATTTATTTTTTTTACTTTGCTTCTTATAACTTTCAGAAAGACAATTTTAGAGAAAAAATACAACCTTATAAATATTAGGATTTTTAAACACATATACCTTTTTACCTTTTGAATTATTTCGTCTTCTTTCCTGACAATTTAAATCAATGTTCAAGTATTTTTTTTTTAATTGTAAAGAATAACAAATACATTTTAATTTAATTCTTCGTTTTAGCTTCTTTTTTTTCGACAAAGAATATTTGTGGAATATTTCTTCAAACTTATTGTGATTAAAATTCAAAAAAAATATTCTGGCAAATCTAGAAAATCTGTTGAATCAAATTTAAATCTTATTTCAAAGTCTTTTGAATTTCTTTTAAAATTTTTGTTCTGGAAAATCTAGAATAAATAATGATTTGTCTTTGTTAGAAATATGGCTTGGTCCAAATTGTTATATATTCTAACAAAGTGCAGATTGGATTTTAACCTATTCAAAACACGTCATCAAAATTCTAAAATGTATCTTAATCAGGAAAAATTACTAATGATGTTCCATAAATTATTATTTTTTTTTCAAACAGATTCGAATTAGCTAGTTTTTCTCTTCATTTTTTTCGGTTGAATTTTGAATTTTAAAGAGTCGAAATTGAAGATAAACTATGTTTCAAACTTTAATTTTCATTTTTTGGTGTTTTCTCCTCTTTTAAATCGTTCAATTAAGTGTTTTTTTCATCATTTATTCTCTACAAAAAACTTTCCAGAAAAGGAAAAAAAAATGTACGACGGAATGACAGACAGAAATACCAATTTTTTATATATACATAGATTTTTTCATTAAAGGTAGATTGAGCAAATTGGCTATTTCTGGCAATTTATTTAAGTGTGTATCAAACTGGTAGCTCTTCACATTAATCAGTACCCAAAAAGTAGCTCTTGGTTTTAAAAAGGTTGGTGACCCCTGCGTTAAATGATTGTCAACACTTACTTCCTTTTCTTTCCAACAGAGGGCGCCCTGTGACCACTCAGCATGGCCTCCTTCAACAATGGCTACCCGAACCAAAATAAAGTCAACTAACCGGGAATTTGGAGAAGTAGATCTCTCTGAAGAGCTCAGAGTTCTGCCACAAGGAGGAAGCAGCACCGGGAGGCAAAGGTAATCTATTACAAAGACAAAGAGAGTACAGTAGATCCCTGCTATTTGTGGTGTTATGTTCCAAGACCCCCAGCTAATGATGGCCGCAAATGTCTTCTTGATAATCTTCACCAAGGGTGTCCAAACTCATACCACTGAGGGCCACACACTGAAAAATGAAAGCATGCGGGGGCCATTTTGATATTTTTAATTGTCAAAACCAATTTAGAGTAACCATTAGGGCTCCACTTTAAATTTGGCTAGGTGGGGCGCTCGCTAACTGACTAAATTTTTGTCTATAATTGGATAACCTGCAGCACGTGAAATATTAACGGACAAGATAACGTAAGCATTGCCAAAGAACAACAATTCAAAACTACATTAAAGGCCTACTGAAATTAGATTTTCTTATTTAAACGGGGATAGCAGCTCTATTCTATGTGTCATACTTGATCATTTCGCGATATTACCATATTTTTGCTGAAAGGATTTAGTAGAGAACATAGACGATAAAGTTGGCAACTTTTGGTCGCTAATAAAAAAGCCTTGCCTGTACCGGACGTAGCAGACGATGTGCACGTGACGTCACGGGTTGTGGAGCTCCTCACATCTGAACATTGTTTACAATCATAGCCACCAGCAGCGAGAGCGATTCGGACCGAGAAAGCGACAATTCCCCCATTAATTTGAGCGAGGTTGAAAGATTCGTGGATGAGGATAGTGAGAGTGAAGGACTAGAAAAAAAAAAAGACAGGGCAGTGGGAGCAATTCAGATGTTATTAGACACATTTACTGGGATAATTCTGTAAAATCCCATATCTGCCTATTGTGTTAATAGTGTTTTAGTGAGATTATATAGTACCTGAAAGTCGGAGGGGTGTGGCCGAAGGTGTGTTGACCGCCAGTGTTTCTGAGGGAAGCCACGCAGCTGCAGCAGGACGCAAGCTCCGTTTATGTCTACGGCAAGAGCCGACTTATTACCACAATTTTCTCAACAAAACCTGCCGGTTGACATGTGGTCGGGAATCATGTTCGCTTGACCGCTCTGATCCATAGTAAAGCTTCACCTTTGGGAAATTTAAACAAGGAAACACCGGCTGTGTTTGTGTTGCTAAAGGCAGCTGCAATACACCGCTTCCCACCTACATCTTTCTACTTTGACTTCTCCATTATTAATTGAACAAATTGCAAAAGATTCAGCAACACAAATGTCCAGAATACTGTGTAATTATACGATTAAAGCAGACTACTTATGGCTTAGATCGGGCTGGAAAAAAATGTCCGCTACAACCCGAGACGTCACGTGCACGCGTCATCATTCCGCGACGTCTTCAACAGGATACTTCGCGGGAAATTTAAAATTGCAATTTAGTAAACTAAAAAGGCCGTAATGGCATGTGTTGCAATGTTAATATTTCATCATTGATATATAAACTATCAGACTGTGTGGTCGCTAGTAGTGGCTTTCAGTAGGCCTTTAAAGGTCTCGGCGACCCAATAGGGTCTCACTTATTTAGATGTTAGAGATAAGTCGGATATATTTTTTATACTTTCGACGCGGAAAAAGAAGAAAAAAAAAACCATCCGTGTTTTTTAAGGCAAAACCACAAAATATGCAATATTTTCCTCCCCAAAAATGTTCCAAGTGGAATATAAGTAACTGTAGCCTTAAATAGCTAAATCAATCATGACAACATTGCTTTTGATTCAAAATCATTTTTGAACAATACATAATAATCCAAAAGGCTCCCACTCATAAAAGTGTACAAAAAAAATATCAGATATTTATATATATATAGCTTCACGGTGGCAGAGGGGTTAGTGCGTCTGCCTCACAATACGAAGGTCCTGCAGTCCTGGGTTCAAATCCAGGCTCGGGATCTTTCTGTGTGGAGTTTGCATGTTCTCCCCGTGAATGCGTGGGTTCCCTCCGGGTACTCCGGCTTCCTCCCACTTCCAAAGACATGCACTTGGGGATAGGTTGATTGGCAACACTAAATGGTCCCTAGTGTGTGAATGTGAGTGTGAATGTTGTCTGTCTATCTGTGTTGGCCCTGTGATGAGGTGGCGACTTGTCCAGGGTGTACCCTGCCTTCCGCCCGATTGTAGCTGAGATAGGCGCCAGCGCCCCCCGCAACCCCGAAAGGGAATAAGCGGTAGAAGATGGATGGATGGATATATATACAGTACAACCCAAAGGTTTGGACATACCTTCTCATTCAATATGTTTTCTTTATTTTCATGACTGTTTACATTGTGGATTGTCACTGAAGGCCTCAAAACTATGAAAAAACACATGTGGAGTTATGTACTTAACAAAAAAAAGGTGATATAACTGAAAACGTGTTTTATATCCTAGTTCCTTCCAAATAGCCACCATTTGCTCTGATTACTGCTTTGCACACTCTTGGCATTCTCTCGATGATCTTCAAGAGGTAGTCACCTGAAATGGTTTTCACTTCACAGGTGTGCTTGAAGCTCATCGAGAGAATGCCAAGCGTGTGCGAAGAAGTAATCAGAGTAAAGGGAGGCTATTTTGAAAGAAACAGAATATAAAACGGCAACTCGGTGGAAGAGGGGTTAGTGCGTCTGCTGCACAATACGAAGGTACTGAGTAGTCCTGAGTTTAATCCCGGGCTCGGGATCTTTCTGTGTGGAGTTTGCATGTTCTCCCCGTGACTGCGTGGGTTCCCTCCGGGTACTCCGGCTTCCTCCCACTTCCAAAGACATGCACCTGGGGATAGGTTGATTGGCAACACTAAATGGTCACTAGTGTGTGAATGTGAGTGTGAATGTTGTCTGTCTATCTGTGTTGGCCCTGCGATGAGGTGGTAACTTGTCCAGGGTGTACGCCGCCTTCCGCCTGATTGTAGCTGAGATAGGCTCCAGCGACCCCCGCAACCCCAAAAGGGACAAGCGGTAGGAAATAGATGGATGGATAGAATATTAAACATGTTTTCAGTTATTTCACCTTTTTTTGTTAAGCACATGTGTTAATTCATAGTTTTGATGCCTTCAGTGACAATCTACAATGTAAATAGTCATGAAAATAAAGAAAACACATTGAATAAGGAGAAGGTGTGTCCAACCTTTTGGCCTGTACTGTACTTTTTATACTTTCGACACGGAAAAAGACGAAATAACCAACACTGTTTTTTTTATGACAAAACCAAAAAATATGCAATATTTTCCCTCCCAAAAGATGTTCCAAGTGGAATATAAGTACCTGTAGCCTTAAAAAAGTAGATAATTCATTACAACATTGCTTTTGATTCATTATAATTTGTTGAACAATACATAATAATCCAAAAGGCCACCACTTATAAAAGTAAAAAAAAAAAAATCATATATTTTTTAGATTAAATTCCTTGCCCTTATGTGGGCCTACCGAGGATGTCGTAGTGGTTTGTGCAGCCCTTTGAGACACTAGTGATTTAGGGCTATATAAGTAAACATTGATTGATTGATTGATTTTTTACTTACAATGCTTTAATCTCAACAAAGATCAACTTTAGATCAATCCATCGATTATAAGTTGCTTATATGCTTACACACATGTAAGAGGGATGTGTACTATGGGTATGAGTTGTTGTTTTTTTTTCCTCTTGGCCTCAGTCTGGACCCCCTCTCCAGACGCCCAGGCTTAGACCAATTATTTTATTCTATTTTAATTTACCTGTACCTCACCATTTTGTAAGTCGGCAGACCAGTCAGCGATCCTGTTCTGTATCCCTGTAATGTTTGTCTGATCTTGAAAGGGATTGTGCTGAAAATGTTAATTTTCCTGAAGGAATAAATAAAGTACTATCTATCTATATATCTATTATTTTTGAGCAATGCCAGTTTTAAGGTAAAAAACTGCCTGCATGGAAGGTTTGTGTTGTGAGTTTTAATATTGCAACATTTTCTTGTTGCATTGCACTTGTTGGCTCTTTTATTCCACTTTGTTTTTGTTTTTCTTTGGAACACTATTTTTTAAAATGTGCTTTGGGCCTTTCAAAAATTAGCTTCGAGCTGCAAATGGCCTACCGACCACACTTTGGACACCCCTGGTTTACACCTCTTGATACACCGTTCATAGTTCTTAAAGACATTTAAAAATCAGTTCAGTAGCAATCACAAACATTATTATTAATAGTAGTAGCTTATTCTCGCACTCATTTGGTGGCCTTAATAATGATGATAATGATTATGATTCTTACCCCACTACAATATTTCCCAGAGTTCCCGGCTTCACCTGTCTCATGTTGTCGTCAATGACGGACACTGCAGAAGACGGCATTAAACAACATGAAGGAGTGGTTGTTTTTGGTGCCCGTGTCTTTATTTACCCTTGTATCCGGGCACAGGTTTGCCTGCCTGGCCTGCAGGGGGCGTCAGCGAGTTGCCCAGGCCGAGGCACGTGGACGTGATGGGAGAGCCCGTCTCTGGTGAGAAAAACACACCACATCCATTTATTGCGTCTTCCATGTTGTTCAACATTTGTCAAGTGCATGCCTAAACCTCTAACTATATGGGCGTTTTTTGTCAATCACAAGCCTGAAGAAAGTCACTTCCTGGGGAAAAAGCACAATAGTAACAATGGCGGATGGAGCAATCTTGAGATAGTAGCAACCTAAAAATGTAAAAAATAACAACACACAGACATTAGATTGGATTAGATTAGATTAGATAGTACTTTATTTATTCCGTCAGGAGAGTTCCTTCAGGAAAATTACAATTTTCAGCACAATCCCATTCAAGATCTGTCAGATTGTCAGACATGCTCTTTTTACAACCGAAGTGTATCCAAATAGTATGCCGTTGTTTAATATCAATAATGATATTTGGCGGCCATGAGAAAGCGTGAAAAAAAATAGTTATTTTTGACCACATGTATGTTAACACAACACCAAACAATGTTGTAACAGCGGTCAGGAGAAAAACTGCTGAGTCAGCACTGTCAAGTTCCTCGGCACCCTCATATCTGCTGACCTGTCCTGGACCCAAAATACAACTGCGGTCATCCGGAAGGCCCAGCGGAGACTACACTTCCTGAGGGTACTGAGGAAGAACAGACTGGAGGCTGATGGTGACCTTCTGTCGCTCGGCTGTCGAGAGCCTGCTGATGTACTGCATAATAGTGTGGTACGCCAGCTGCACTGAAGCAGACCAACAGGCGATTCAGAGGGTCATAAAGTCTGCACAAAAAAATCATCGGCTGACCCCTGCCCTCCCTGAAAGATTTACACAACTCCCATTGCCTCAAGAAAGCAAAAAACATCACCAAAGACAGCACACATCCTGGCTTCCACCTGTTCGGCCTGCTAGCATCAGGCAGGCGCTACAGGTGCACCAGAGCCAGAACAAACAGGCTCAGAGACAGCTTCTTTCCCAGAGCTGTCACCATGTTGAACTCTAACTAAAAATAATAATAATTCACCCCTATACAATATCCTGCCCTAATACTTTACTGTGCAATACTACCCTTGGAGTGCAATACGTCCGACACTGATTGTTATTTATTACTTCGGTACTCTTGTCTTGTTCTGTATATTGTACAGTATTTTGTATTTCTATAGTGTTTTGTATATTGAACAGGATTGCTTATTATTTTTATTGGATAGTAGTCTGTTTATTTCAATTGTTAGTTTTTTTCTTTTATTATCTCTTGTGTTATTTATTTTACCCCATATTTGTTCCCACTACCGCACCTTAAGTTGGAGTCTTTAATCTTGTTATATGCAAATATAATGACAATAAAGTCCATTCTATTCTATTCTATTAGCGCGATAAGATGCGTGGTTTGCGGTCTCATCCACGGAGTCCGCGGATAAACCGCGGGTCGGGCGGGTGACTTGATGAAAAAATAGGTTTTAATTAGATTCGGGCAGGTGGCGGTTGAACCAGTCGGAAATATTTGATATGCATGGTTCAGGGATCGGTATCCTTTACCATTCACAGAGCCATTTAGGACCCGTGTCACAAAGCGAAGACAATAGGAGACGCAAATATTCTCTAGAATGACTGCCAGTATTAGGGCGTGCTATGAAGCCATTGGCTTTGTCGCCTTCTACAAGATGTACGATCTGCTTGTCAGTCCAGCAACATGTTGTGTGTGGCTTCCGCAGACACACGCACACGACTGCAAGGCATACTGGGTGACACAGAGTACGCTACTGTTTGTGATATAAACAATTTTAACACTCTTAGTAATATGCGCCACGCTGTGAAGCCACACCAAACAAGAATGACAAACACATTTCGGGAGAACATCCTCCCAGTAACACAACATAAACGCAACGCAACACAACAAATACCCAGAATCCTTTGCATCCATGAGACTTCCTGACTATTTTATACACCCCGCTAGCAGCAAACCCCCAATGGGCGGGTGGCGGGCGGTTGCGGTTCTGATAAAATGTTGGTTCGGGTGGACGGCGGGTTGATGACGACTTTGGTGATGTGGTTGCGGATGATATAATTGCCTATCCGCGCATCTCTAGCGTGCATGCAAACGGCCCAGTAGAAACTTCTTCAAGTGCGTGCGGAGCTAAATGAAACTGACCACTCTAATGAGTCTTATAGAATTTATTTCAAAACACCACAAAGAGGTTGCCTACAGCCAGTCTTGATTACTGACCTCAGCGGTCATTTGGTTTCGCAGAACACGCACCCTGCGAC
Source organism: Nerophis ophidion (assembly GCF_033978795.1). Classification (NCBI taxonomy): domain Eukaryota; kingdom Metazoa; phylum Chordata; class Actinopteri; order Syngnathiformes; family Syngnathidae; genus Nerophis; species Nerophis ophidion. The sequence continues at coordinate 2,763,110 of NC_084620.1, forward strand.
TTTAAGAGACGGTGGTGGATTGAAGTATTTAAAAAAAAAAAAAACATGCGTCCTTAAGACCGTAGGCTCGCTGTTTTAATTCAAGTCAATAAACATTAAGAAAGTAAAGAAAGTGATCCTGGTGAATCACAGACTTGATGTGTGTTTCCAAGCTTGGACAAGCTTCTTGCTGAAGTCCCAACAGGATGCACATTTATTAGGAGGGAGGCAAGGGATTAGGCTACTATGAAGCTATCATGAAGTTACTATTGAACTACCATTAAGTTATCATGATGCTATCATAAAGCTAACATAAAACTACTATGAACCTACCATGAAGCTACCATTAAGTAATCATAAAGTTATCAATCAAGCTATCTTGAAGATATTGTAAAGTTATCATGAAATTATCTTGAAGCTATTATAACCTAGGTGTCAAAGTCAAGGCCAGCGGGTCAGATCCGGCCCACGAATGAATGATCTATGGCCTCTGGAATGATATTTGATTAGTATTAGAACCGGCGCGCAGGCCGCAGCCGCCTGCCGCAGCTTTGCACGCACCAATACTGCATCAGTGTTGGCGCTAGGAATTTTCAAAATGGGATCCCAGGGACCCCATCAAGTGATAAAAATGGGGTCACATAGTAAATTTTTGGGGTCCCACTTTTTTTGTAAGCGTTTTGAAAACAAATGATAAATGTATGCGTTATCCCGTTATATCTCACATTCTATATTGTTTTGTCATAAACATTACTTAAGTCATTAAAAATAATAATACAAAATAAAACACATGTTTATGCATAGGTAAATTTATTCAGTTATAAACATTAATTCACTTTCTTTTTTCCTTCATGGATCTAAACTTTACCGCTGCCGGTATTTTTTTTCTATATTTTTATTGTAATATTTTCAGAATGTGTTTGTTCTATTTTTGGCCCAAGTAAGACAAAGAAAGCAATCTGAAGTTGTCTTTTTTTTAAGTGTTTTTACTATTATGCTTTTAATAGCCCGGCCCGCCCGTGCACAGATTTTCCTCCATGCAGCCTCTGAGCTAAGCTATTAAGTTTGACACCTCTGTATTATAAAGTTATCATGAAGTTGTCAAGAAGCTATTATAAAGTTATCATTAAGCTACCATGAAGCTACTATAAAATTATCATGAAGCTATAAAGAAGCTACTACATTATCATGAAGCTTCTATAAAGTTTTCATGAAGCTACCATGAGGTTACTACATACTTGCCAACCTTGAGACCTCCGATTTCGGGAGGTTGGGGGCGGGGCGTGGTTGGGGGCTTGGTTAAGAAGGGAGGAATATATTTACAGCTAAATTCACCAAGTCAAGTATTTCATATACATATATATATATATATATATATATATATATATATATATAGTGTATATATATATAAATAAAAGAAAAACTTGATTTTCAGTGTTCATTTATTTACACATTTACACACACAAAACTCATCTACTCATTGTTGATTTAAGGCTTGAATTGTCCATCCTTGTTTTTCTAACCATATGCGTGTACAGTAAATGCCAGTATAGTCCTGTTTAAGGGTGTCACAACATTGCTGTTTACGGCAGACGAACTGCTTTACGGTAGACGAAAACGGACTGCTGTTGTTGTGTGTTGTTGCCGCGCTGGGAGGACGTTAATGAAACTGCCTAACTATAAACCCACATAAGAAACCAAGAACTCCCCCTCGATCATTCTACGGTTATAACATCATTGGGCAGACATGCTGTGGGAAAGCAAACGTGAAAACAGGTTGTCGACAAGTCACATGGGTTTGGAGGGGGCGTGGCCTCCAGCTCTGCCTGAATTTCGGGAGATTTTCGGGAGAAAATTTGTCCCGGGAGGTTTTCGGGAGAGGCGCTGAATTTCGGGAGTCTCCCGGAAAATCCGGGAGGGTTGGCAAGTATGGGTTACTATGAAGTTATCATGAAGCTACTATAATGTTATGAGGCTATCAAGGAAGCTACCATGAAGCTATTATGAAGTTATTATGAAGTTATCATGAAATGATCATGGAGCTACCATGAAATTATCATGAAGTTAATATAAAGTTATCATTTAACTTATAATTTTCGTCCAAGAAAAACCCAACATGCTCACCAAATGAGGCTGTTCCACACCAAACTCCCCCAACAGTCATGCTGGGAACAGAATGGGGTTTTCCCCAAAATGTTCCCACAAAGTTGCAAAAGCGATACATTCTTCCAGAGTCCCCAAAAGTTTCTGCTAGATTTGTCACTTTTTTTTGCTAAAGCGCTTCTAAGTGGCTGTGATTACTCGCTAAATATAGCAACAGTGTTGCTAAGGTGGCTACACCGATAATCCTCCTTGCTTTGTCTTCTTTCTTTCTGGCAGACCAGGTGCTTTACAACATTTGTACAAGTAGTGCCATATTTAAACGAGGCAGGTTCCAAAGACATGCACCTGGGGATAGGTTGATTGGCAACACTAAATTGGCCCTAGTGTGTGAATGTGAGTGTGAATGTTGTCTGTCTATCTGTGTTGGCCCTGTGATGAGGTGGCGACTTGTCCAGGGTGTACCCTGCCTTCCGCCCGATTGTAGCTGAGATAGGCGCCAGCGCCCCCCGCGACCCCAAAAGGGAATAAGCGGTAGAAAATGGATGGATGGAAGGTCACAATAAATTAAAACACTTACACTCTTGTAGTGGACTCTGAATCACAGAGAGGATTTCTTTAACTTGCTCCTGAGAGACTAACAAAGTGTAATATTTGTCCTAAAAGACGTTTATTCTTGAGTGTGTGAAAATGTCAATACGATGTTTAGTTTTTATAAATTCAATATTAATATTAGGTCACAATCTGCAACAAAGCCCAAAGTACGGCATACAGTGCCACAACTCCACCGCTTGGGAGCACACATTTGTTGCCTGGCAACACAGCTGACATCAGCACCAACCCCCTCCCTACCTCTCGGCTCCTAAAAATAGCACAGGGATTAATATCAGGCCTCAAAATGGCAGACGGCGAGCAACACGTGCAACACGTCTTCGTCGTCGCCTCTGCGCCGCTTCATCTGACGAGATCCACTGCCAAATATCACCATGGCTACCAGGGTATTGATGCTTATGAAGCATCATTCTGAAGGCTGTTTCTAATATGACTTTATATTAATTTAGCAACATGAGAGAGTCCGAATGTTAGGAACAGTCAAAGTGTCTAATACTAGTTCGACCCACACAGCAATTTATTGTACAAAACCCAAGTGAAGTTGGCAAGTTGTGTAATTCGTAAATAGAAACAGAATACAACTTTTCAACTTATATTCAATTGAATAGACTGCGAAGACAAGATATTTAATGTTCGAAGTGAGAAACGTAAACATTTTCTTATCAAATCATCATTAACTTAGAATTTAATGGAAGCAAAACATTGCAAAAAAGTTGACAGAGGGGCGTTTTCACCACTGTGTTACATGGCCTTTCCTTTTAACATCACTCGGTAAACATTTGGGAACTGAGGAGATCAATTTTGCAGCTTTTCAAGTGCACTTCTTTCCAATTCTTGCGTACAGCTTAAGTTGTTCAATAGTCTGGGGTCTCCGTTGTGGTATTTCAGGCTTCATAATGTGCCACACATTTTTAATGGGAGACAGGTCTGGACTACAGGCAGGCCAGTCTAGTACCCGCAATCCTTTAAAATGAAACCACGCTGCTGTAACACTTGGCTTGGCATTGTCTTGTTGAAATAAGCAGGGGCGTCCATGATACGGTTGCTTGGATGGCAACATATGTTGCTCCAAAACCTGTATGTACCTTTCAACATGAATGGTGCCTTCACAGTTGTGTAAGTTACCCATGCCTTGGGTACTAATACACCAATTACAGATGCTGGCTTTTGAATTATGCGCCTATAACAATCCGGATGGTTCTTTTCCTCTTTGTTCCTGAGGACACAACATCCACAGTTTCCAAACATAACATGAAATGTGGACTCGTCAGACCACTGAACACTTTTCCACTTTGCATCAGTCCATCTTAGATGAGCTCGGGCCCAGCGAAGCCGGCGGCATTTCTGGGTGTTGTTATAAATGGCTTTGACTTTGCATAGTAGAGTTTTAACTTGCACTTACAGGTGTAGTGACAAACTGTAGTTACTGATAGTGGTTTTCTGAAGTGTTTCTGAGCCCATGTGGTGATATCCTTTACATACTGATGTCGGTTTTTGATGCAGTACCGCCTGAGGGATCGAAGGTCAGAGGCTTCCCCACTAATGGGCAGTGATTTCTCCAGATTCTTTGAACCTTTTGATGATATTATGGACCGTAGATGGTGAAATCCCAAAATTCCTTGCAATAAGCTTGTTGAGAAATGTTGTTCTTAAACTGTTCGACAATTTGCTCACGCATTTGTTCACAAAGTGGTGACCCTCGCCCCGTCCTTGTTTACACAACGTGCCAACTTCACTGGTGTTGGATTTTGTATTTATCTATATGTAAAAGTAATAAAGACACACAGAACATATTATAATATCCTTGTTAAATCATTATTAATAGACACTGGTTGTCAGTGTCTTTATTATTCCATATATCTTACACTAAACAGGTGCTTGTTCAAATGGACCATATTAAAACATGATTTTACTTACTTGCTCTCTTCCATAATTTTATTGTAGAGAGTGAGACAGACAGACAGACAGAATTTGATATCACCAGTTTTAGTGTGGGGGGCAGATTTTTTTTTTTTATGAATAATGGAAAAAAATTGGTCAATTTCAGTATTTGCAGTTTATGAAATAGGAATGCATAATATTTTTAATTATATAATTCCTGCCTCTGAAGACAGATACCTATAACTTATTTATATCTGTTATTGTTCCAAACTTCCCCCGCGACCTGACCTCGGATAAGCGGAAGAAGATGGATGGATGGATGGATATTGTTCCAATTTAAACGTAATTGTTTGTGCACACCTTTCTTGGCAGCAATTTTTTTTTTTAATAGCAGGCGTTCTCGTAAGCTTTCAAAACACCGCCGTAATGATGCTGGCGTTTCATGTGGCCGATAAGGTTTGAGCTGTGGGCTATGGGCAGGTGTATTGATCTAAATATTGATAGTATTGATACCAAAGTATTGGTACTGGAGCTCAACCAGCATGATGGGATGGATACATTTATTGATGACATCCGTAAATAAGTCGATTTTGCTCACAGATTTCCTGTGACCTCGTTTGTCAGCGCAAACAGAACACCTGTCTCTCTCTCTGCTGCTCATTCAGGCCCACATTGCTCCTCCCCCTTTCTTGCTCTATTGACTTTATCCATCCATGCATTATCTACCGCTTGTCCCTATCAGGGTCGCGGGGGGTGCAGGAGCCTATCTCAGCTGCATTCAGACGGAAGGCATGGTACACCCTGGACAAGTCGCTACCTCATCGCAGATAGACAGACAACATTCACACACTAGGGCCAATTTAGGGTCTATTCACTGTATTTTTCACAAATATCAGCCTGCATTGTAACGGTTTTATTTATTTATTTTTTTACATGATTTATTTACTACGTTTGTTACATTGTTGCTTTTTGGTTATCTTGCACACTTTTTGTAGTAAAACAAAACATTAAGGAATTTATTATTTATAAAATAGTTTTCCTGTGATGTCAATCATAATCAATGAACTAGAGGCTAATTCACAAATTATGATGACTATTTAAGTCAAAAGTATCTGTATAGGCCAGGGGTCGGCAACCCGCGGCTCCGGAGCCGCATGCGGCTCTTTAGCGCCGCCCTAATGGTGCTCTGGAGCTTTTTCAAAAATATATGAAAAATGGAAATGAGGGGGAAAAAAATATTTTTGTTTTAATTTGGTTTCTGTAGGAGGACAAACATGACACAAACTTCCCTAATTGCTATAAAGCACACTGTTTATATTAAACATGCTTCACTGATTCGAGTATTTGGCGAGCGCCGTTTTGTCCTACTAATTGTGGTACCTTGAACTCACCCTAGTTTGTTTACATGCATAACTTTCTCCGACTTTCTAGGACGTGTTTATGCCATTTCTTTTTCCTGTCTCATTTTGTCCACCAAACTTATAACGTTGTGCATGTATGCACAAAGGTGAGTTTTGTTGATGTTATTGACTTGTGCGGAGTGCTATTCAGACATATTTGGTCACTGCATGACTGTAAGCTAATCGATGCTAACATGCTATTTAGGCTAGCTCTATGTACATATTGCATTACAATGCCTCATTTGTAGCTATATTTGAGCTCATTTGGTTTCCTTTAAGTCCTCATAATTAAATGTATATCTCATGACACTATCTGTATGTAATATGGCTTTTAATTTTTTGCGGCTCCGGACAAATTTGTTTTTGTATTTTTGGTCCAATATGGCTCTTTCAACATTTTGGGTTGCCGACCCCTGGTATAGGCAAAATTAACCCTGTATTTAACAGTATCAGATCAACACCAACATTATCAGTATCGCCCATCCCCACAATGATCCCAGGTTAAGTTTACAACAAAAAAAGAATGCATTCATTGCAATTGTTTTTTTTATTAATCAGTGCTATTTTTTTTAATGTTATCGGATTTAGCAGTATAATGTCATCATTTCTCGTATCTTTGTGATGTTTATTGTACTAGAATAACGTGTTTGTGTTTGCTCCATAACACACATTATGCACTGTCGTTAGTGACTCAAGTGTTTTCCTCCACATCGCACCATAATAATATTTCCGATATATTAACAGTATGTAATAAATAGCAGAGTAGAAATGCTAATAATAGACATGTTAGCGAAGGTAAAAAGTTGCCATGTCAGCAGGAGGCCCAGTGATTGAGGTGTCTGCACATGGGAATAACGATAAGGGCACCACAAAGCGGAAACTAATCTCTCCCTAAATGCTAAATGAGCCAAAAAAGGTTAATTTAAACAACTTTCCTCTAAAAAGGTGAGCACCAGCGTTTGAAGCTGAGGAGAGCGAGGTGCTGAGGCGTGAAGAAGGTGAATAACACATTTAGATCGCAGGCTGACAGATATTCACTTCAGTCTAAAGCACCCAGACACACAGAAATGAAGTCGGCGCTGGCGGCTTTTCTTTCCTCGCCGCATAAATCAGCCGATGGAGGGTATTGTTCACAAGTCAGCTGGAACTAAAACCGACAAGTTCAATCAGCTTGGGTGCAACCCAAACGGAAGGGTGCCAAAAAGTGGTAATGAGGGATTTAGGTAGCCTTCACAACTGCATACCGTATCAAAAGGAAATACATGATGAGGGTTATGGAGAACACACAGTCCCTCCAGTCCAGGGGTCACCAACGTGGTGCCCGCGGGCACCAGGTAGCCCGTAAGGACCAGATGAGTCGCCCGCTGGCCTGTTCTAAAAATAGCTCAAATAGCAGCACTTACCAGTGAGCTGCCTCTATTTTAAAAATTGTATTTATTTACTAGCAAGCTGGTCTCGCTTTGCTCGACATTTTTATTTCTAAGAGAGACAAAACTGAAATAGGATTTGAAAAGCCAAGAAAATATTTTAAAGACTTGGTCTTCACCTGTTTAAATAAATTAATTTATTTTTTTACTTTGCTTCTTATAACTTTCAGAAAGACAATTTTAGAGAAAAAATACAACCTTAAAAATGATTTTAGGATTTTTAAACACATATACCTTTTTACCTTTAAAATTCCTTCCTCTTCTTTCCTGACAATTTAAATCAATGTTCAAGTAAATTTATTTTTTTTATTGTAAAGAATAATAAATACATTTTAATGTAATTCTTAATTTTAGCTTCTGTTTTTTTTGACAGGGAATATTTGTGAAATATTTCTTCAAACTTAATATGATTAAAATTCAAAATAATTTTTCTGGCAAATCTAGAAAATCTGTAGAATCAAATTTAAATCTTATTTCAAAGTGTTTCAAAAGTAACCATATATTGTCAGTAAATTAGCAAGTAGATTAACAGTTTTAAGTAAATAATACCATTGACAATGACACAGAATGTCAAAGCATATGTCAGCAGTTAAATTGGGAGCCTTTTTAAACGTTTAGAAACAATTATATTATCATTTATATGCCAAATAATACATAGTGATATATATTGTTATTAAATGAGGCTCCAATATATATCATGATGTTAATTTTAGGCCATATTAACCATCCCATATTACCTCCTGGTACCCAAGCACCTCCAAAACCCTCATATCTAGACTCCAAACATCCCAGAACAAGCTCGTCCGGTTACTTTTAGACCTCCACCCCAGATCACACCTCACTCCTACCCACTTCTCCAAAGTGGGCTGGCTCAGGGTGGAGGACAGCGTCAAACAACTTGCACTGAGCCTAGTCTATAAAATCCGCTACACCTCCCTGATACCGAAATACATGTCAAACTACTTCCTTAACGTAAATGACCGCCATAACCACAACACCAGGGGGAGCTCCACAAACCACGTTAAACCCAGATTCCGATCTAACAAAGGTCTTAACTCATTCTCTTTCTATGCCACATCAATGTGGAATGCACTCCCAGCAGGTATAAAAGTAAGTGCATCTCTATATTCCTTCAAAACCGCTCTAAAATAACACCTCCTGGCAACTTTAACCCTTTACTAATACCCTCCTCCATTCACATCCCATCTCCCCGGATTGTAAATAACCTAATGTAAATAATCAAATGTATTTCTAATGTATATACTTGTTCTTATGCTATGTGAACTCACTATGTTCTCTGCTGGCTGTACATATCCTACTAAATAAGACCTACACTGTTTCAATGTCCACATTTCTCTGTTGATGCAATTGTTGATCCCACCCCCCGGATTGTAAATAATGTAAATAATTCAATGTATATACTATGATAATTAACTTGTGTGATGACTGTATTATGCTGATAGTATATATTTGTACCATGAATTGATTAACGTGGACCCCGACTTAAACAAGTTGAAAAACTTATTGGGGTGTTACCATTTAGTGGTCAATTGTACGGAATATGTACTGTACTGTGTAATCTACTAATAAAAGTTTCAATCAATCAATCAATCCCGAACATCCACCTTTACAGTCCCGCGTTTGTGACGGGCATGTTGAGTGAGTTCTTTTGTCCGCCTGCTGTGATGGACAATCCGCTACTCGCTCGTAACGCAATTGATGCTAATTAGCTTAGCATTGAGGAGCATTTCTCGTGTTTTTGCCAAGCTTTAACAATCCGCCCAACCTAGGTTCTGGTACCACAGATGCAAACTTAACACATTATTTTAGGCTTTACCTACCCGTCTGCCACCAGTGATCCAGGACTGGAGCCCTGAAAGTCCTCTTCGCCCACTCCAGGGTCTCCACGTCACAGCGCTCTCCCGCCAAGAATATGGACCTCAGCCTGGAAGGACATGCGTCTGTCAAGCATCACATCCAAGTCTACCATCAGAGTCAGGACGCTTACTTAGGCAGGGAGTATGCAGACGCGCTCTCGGCGTGGGGGTCCTGCTGGCGAATGGCTCGAATGGCGGTGGGCGCGGTGAACATGCCGGCCGCGCCGTGTTCGGACAGGACGCGGAAGAAGGCGCCGGGACCCGGAGTCCCTACGGGTTTACCCTGAAGACAGCGAGTCACAAAGTTAGTGTATTTTTCTTTTTCATTCCACCATCTTTCTGTTTCAGATCTACATTCAACCCCAGCTCTCCTTCCAGTGAGCCAACGGGAATACCGAACAGCTTCAACTGTCACTTCCATTCTCTCTCACAGTTGGCACCAGGATACCCGATTGGACATCTGGAGGTGAGTTTTTAAGTTGAACGGATGGATGAAACCGAACAACCTTTGTGGTCCATGTTGGCTAACCTCTAGCGTAGAAGTTAATGTTTAACTTCAGGCAGACGTGTCCGTACGACAAGCATCTTTTCTTGGAGTAGCAGCTTGAATAGTGCTTTGGCAATAGGTCTTAAAAAAAAAACAGCAGACTGTTCCTGTCAAATAGAGCAGTGGTCCCCAACCTTTTTGTAGTTGCGAACCGGTTAACGCTTAATAATTTGTCCCGCGGGGGGGCGGGGATTTAAAAAAAAAAAAATGTTTTTCTTTGTCATGAAAAAGGGAGGTTTTTTGGGTTGGTGCACTAATTGTAAGTGTATCCTGTGTTTTTTACATTGATTGAATAAAAAATAAAAATAAAAAAATGAATAAAAATAAAATTATAAAACATTCTGCTGCGGCCCGGTACCAATCGAGCCCGGTGGTTGGGGACCACTGAAATAGAGGATCTTTAACTAGTACTTTTGCAATATGTCTTTAAAAAATAGCAGGGCGCTCGGGTCAAAACGAGGATCTTTGACAAGTGCGCTCCTTTCAAATAGAGGATCTTTGACTAGTAATTTAGGAATATATTTTTAATTAGAAACAAAACAGTAGAGCACTCCTGTCAATTAGAGGATCTTTTACTAGTGTGCTCCAGTTAAATAGAAGATCTTTGAATAGAACATGAGCAATATGTATTTAAAAAAAAAAAAAAAAAGAGCAAAACGCTCCTGTCAAAAAGAGGATCTTTGACTCATGCTTTTGCAAACTGTCTTTAAAAAAAAAAAAAGGAACGTCCATTTCTTTTTTCTACCGCTTATCCCCTCCGGGTTAATAAATGATAAATGGGTTGTACTTGTATAGCGCTTTTCTACCTTCAAGGTACTCAAAGCGCTTTGACACTACTTCCACATTTACCCATTCACACACTGATGGAGGGAGCTGCCATGCAAGGCGCCAACCAGCACCCATCAGGAGCAAGGGTGAAGTGTCTTGCTCAGGACACAACGGACGTGACGAGGTTGGTACTAGGTGGGGATTGAACCGGGGACCCTCGGGTTGCGCACGGCCACTCTTCCACTGCGCCACGCCGTCCCAATAATGGGGGGGGGGGCGCTGGAGCCTATCTCAGCTACAATCAGGCAGAAGGCGGTGTACACCCTGTAAATGTCGTTCCTTTCAAATAGAAAATGTTTGACTAGTGCTTTTGCCATAGGTCTTAAAAAAACAAGAGAGTGCTCCTGTCAAATAGAGGCTCTTTGACTAGAGTTATTGCAATAGGTCTTAAAAAATACCAGCGTGCAACTGTCAACTAAAGTATCTTTGCCTAAAGCTTTTGCAAAAGTTCTTTGAAAAACAGCATTGTGCTCTTTTGAAATAGAGGATCTTTGACTAGTGCTGTTGCAATATGTCTTTAATTAGAAAAAAAAACAGCAGAGCACTCCTGTCAAATAGAGGATCTTTTACTAGTGTGTTCCTCTCAAATAGAAGATCTTTGACTGGTACTTGAGCAATATGTATATTTTTAAAAAGAGCAGAACGTTCCTGTGAAAAATTGGATATTTGACTGGTGCTTTTGCAATATGTCCTAAATAAAAACAGCATAGCGCTCCTGCTAAATACAGGATCTTTGACAAGTGTGCTCCAGTCAAATAGAAAATCTTAAACTCATGCTTTTGCATCAGTTAAAGGTTTTGAAAAAAAACAGTGAGCTCCTGTCAAGTGCTTTTGCAATAACAATTTAAAAAACAGCAGAGTGTACGTTAATGTGCGCTCAATTGCAGCGGCAACTACTGTATGTCCTTGGTATTCCATGCTGTCTGGATATAAAAAAATGTTTTATTAGCAACACTCCCTAAATGAATAATCAAAGCAACCAAACCAAAATTGAAGCTGTTTTGCAGCTCTCGCCTCAATCATTGAACAATCTTGTGAATTTGTATCTTGATCGTTGAATGTGACTATAAAACAGGGGAAATATTTTATTGAAATAAAACTTCTTTTTTTTAACATACTGCATCGATATGAAAAATTGTGCTACAATGAAATTATTTAAAATCATAATTATCATGTTTAACTACCTGTCATTAGTTAAGAACAAAGTGACTGGTGTAAAATAACACAAATGTCAACAATGTCAACAAAACAACAAAAATAACTTCCATTGAGGTGAGATATTGGTAAAAAAAAAATAAAGTTAATAGTAAGCGAAGTGGGCTTGCCTGAGTGAGCAGAAGAGATAGCGAGAGTCATTGCACCGTTTGCACTGACAGACTTGAAGAGACACTGCGGTCGCATAAATGCTGAGGAAAAGCGAGTAGTTTGCGAGAACCGAGAAACTGCCGCTTAAGTATCCATCCCATCACGCTGTTATTGATCCAATACCGATACCCACCTTGCTATTAATACTATCAATATTTAGATCAGTCCGCACACACTTAGATTTTGCAATTGGTCTTTCAAAAAAAAACAGCACAGCGCTCCTGTCACTTAGAGAATCTTTGACATATTGCTTCCGTTTATTAATATTATTATGTACAAAATAAGAATAATAGTAAGAGAAGGAAAAAGGAACTTGAACACAATCATTAACGTTAAAGGCCTACTGAAATGAGATTTTCTTATTTAAACGGGGATAGCAGGTCCATTCTATGTGTCATACTTGATCATTTCGCGATATTGCCATATTTTTGCTGAAAGGATTTAGTAGAGAACATCGACGATAGCATTCGCAACTTTTGGTCGCTAATAAAAAAGCCTTGCCTGTACCGGAAGTAGCAGACGATGTGCGCGTGACGTCACGGGTTGTGGAGCTCCTCACATCCTCACATTGTTTACAATCAAGGCCACCAGCAGCGAGAGCGATTCGGACCGAGAAAGCGACAATTTCCCCAATAATTTGAGCGAGGATGAAAGATTCGTGGATGGGGAAAGTTAGAGTGAAGGGCTAGAAAAAAAAAAAGACTGGGCAGTGGGAGCGATTCAGATGTTATTGGACACATTTACTAGGATAATTCTGGAAAATCCCTTATCTGCTTATTGTGTTACTAGTGTTGTAGTGAGATTATACTGTTGTACCTGAAAGTCAGAGGGGTGTGGCCAAGGGTGTGGTGACCGCCAGTGTCTCTGAGAGAAGCCACGCAGCTGCCTCTTTGACAGGTGCACGAGGAACGACGCATGCTCCGCTCATGTCTACTGTAAGAGCCGACTTTTTACCACAATTTTCTCACCGAAACCTGCCGTTTGACATGTGGTCGGGAACCATGTTCGCTTGACCGCTCTGTTCCATAGTAAAGCTTCACCTTCGGGAATGTAAACAAGGAAACACCGGCTGTGTTTGTGTTGCTAAAGGCAGCTGCTATACACCGCTTCCCACCTACATCTTTCTACTTTGACGTGACGTCTCCATTATTAATTGAACAAATCGCAAAAGATTCAGCAAAACAGATGTCCAGAATACTGTGTAATTATGCGATTAAAGCAGACTACTTATAGCTGGGATGAGGCTGGGAAAAAAAATGTCCGCTACAATTTGAGACGTCACGCGCATGCGTCATCATACTGACGTTTTCAACAGGACACTTCGCGCAAAATTTAAAATTGCAATTTGGTAAACTAAAAAGGCCGTATTGGCATGTGTTGCAATGTTAATATTTCATCATTGTTATATAAACTATCAGACTGCGTGGTCGGTAGTAGTGGCTTTCAGTAGGCCTTTAAAAGAGACACCCACCTCATAGAGGATGGTGGTGTTTCCATGGAGTAGAGGAGCATAGCAGATGTATGAGTGGCCCACCACCCAGCCCAAGTCTGACGCCGCCCACCAAACCTGCAACAAAAGTCAACATGAGATTTTGGAAAAATAGCACCAGCAAACATTTGGTGACAGAAGCAATGCTAGAACTCACCTCTCCAGGCCTCAGTCCATAAATATTGGACATGGTCCACTTGAGCATCACAGCGCACCCTCCTGTGTCTCTCACCACCCCCTGTGGGGCAGCAACTAACATATAGCAATGCATATCAAAGAAAAGCCTACCCGAAACACACCTTTGGGGTCCCGGTGGTGCCGGATGTGTAGAGGATGTAGAGAGGGTGGTTAGAGGCGACGGGAACACAGTCGTGAGGCCGAGCGACGGCCATTTCCACGTCCCAGTCCAGAGCTAAGTCCCCACTCATGGATACTCTCTCCTGTGAGGACAAATGTGTCTCAGTTTTTTTAATCTGCCGTGCAGTTTGAGCTGCACACACTCACCATGTTGTCTCTGCAGTAGATGAGCACTTTGGAGGGCCTGTAAGAGCTCAGCTCCAACGCTTTCTCCACCAGAGGGACGTAGGCCACGCGTCGGCCAGGCTCGATGCCAAACGAGGCAGTGATGATCATTTTAGGCTGGAAAAACACCAGTATTGATTAGGGCTGTCACGGTTAAAGCAGTAATAATGACTTATCACTAATTTCCATAGTGAACATGTGTCAGAAGTGGTCCGCATGTGAGAGAGCTGGTGTGTGACAAGACAAAAAACTTGTTTTGATCTCAGATAAATCACTATTGATAACCAGTAACTATGGACAATACGATTAATCATGATTAAATATTTAAATTTTTTGACAGCCCGAATAATATTGTTCGTTTGTCAAGCTGGAGAAGCAAAATCAGACACTATAATGCAGCGGTACCTCAGTTTTTCTACACCCTAATTTTTGTATGATTAGGTTTTGCGAGAACAATGTTTGCCAAATGTCTGGCCTGGTTTTGTTTACCGTCTACTAGAAATGCGCGAATAGGCAATTATATCATCCGCAACCGCATCACCAAGGTCGTCATCCACCTGCCGTCCACCCGAACCAACATTTTATCAGAACCGCAACCACCCGCCACCCGCCTGCTGAAATACATCAGAGGTCAGCCACCATCACCACTCACAGAGCTATTTAAACCCGTTTCACAGAGTAATGAAGACAATGGGAGCCGCTAACGTTCTCGCGAATATCCAATGGTGTTCATCCTGATGACAAGAATATGGGTGTGCTGTGAAGCCATTGCCTTTGAGAACTTCCACAACATGTACAAACCGATTGTTAGTCTGGCAACACGTTGTGTGCAGCTTCCGCAATCACACGTACAAGATTGAAAGGCATACTGGCTGATACAGAGTACACTGATGGTTGCGATATAAACAACTTTAACACTTACTAATTTGCGCCACGCTGTGAAGCCACACCAAACAAGATTGACAAACACATTTCGGGAGAACACTGATTGATTGATTGATACTTTTATTAGTAGATTGCACAGTACAGTACATATTCCGTACAATTGACCACTAAATGGTAACACCCGAATAAGTTTTTCAACTTGTTTAAGTCGGGGTCCACGTTAATCAATTCATGGTACAAATATATACTATCAACATAATACAGTCATCACACAAGTTAATCATCATAGTATGTACATTGAATTATTTACATCCTCACAGTAAGACAACATAAACGCAACACAACAAATACTCAGAATCCTTTGTATCCGGGACAGTACCTGAATATATTTTACACCCCCGGGCCCCCAACCCCGCCCACCTTACCAAAGCACGGGGGGTTGCTGCTAGCGGGGTGTATAAAATAGTCAGGGTTGTCATGGATACAAAGGATTCTGGGTATTTGCTGTGATGCGTTTATGTTGTGTTACTGGGAGGATGTTTTCCCGAAATGTGCTTGTCATTCTTGTTTGGTGTGGCTTCACAGCGTGGCGCATATTACTAAGAGTGTTAAAATTGTTTATATCACAACCATTAGTGTACTCTGTGTCACCCAGTATGCCTTGCAGTCGTGTGCGTGTTGCCGCGGAAGCCACACACAACATGTTGCTGGACTGACAAGCAGGTCGTACATGTTGTAGTAGGCGACAAAGCCAATGGCTTCATAGCACGCCCTAATACTTATTAACTGGGTGACTGCCGGCAGTCATTCTAGAGAATATTAGCGTCTTCTATTGTCTTCTTCGCTTTGTGACACGGGTTCTAAATGGCTCTTTGAATGGTAAAGGATACCAATCCCAGAACCATGTATATCAAATATTTCTGGATGGTTCAACCGCCACCTGCCCGAATCTAATTAAAATCTATTTTTTTGTCATGTCAACCACCCGACCCGCGGTTTATACGCGGACTCTGCGGATGAGACCGCAAACCGCGCATCTCTACCGTCTACCATTATAAGTACGGCCCAACATTGCACGCAACAAACTGGTCAATTTGCTTTGGTTTTGTACAAATTGTTTTTTGTCTGAACTTGGGGAAGAGATTATGAATACCAAGGTACCAAATTAGGGCAGCACGTTGGAGGAGGGGTTAGTGCATGTGTCTCACAATACGAAGGTCCTGAGTAGTCCTGGGTTCGATTCTGCGCTCCGGATCTTTCTGTGTTGAGTCTGCATGTTCTCCCCGTGACTGCATGGGTTCCCTACGGGTATTCCGGCTTCCTCCCACTTCCAAAGACATGCACCTGGGGATAGGTTGATTGGCAACACTAAATTGGCCCTAGTGTGTGAATGTTGTTTGTCTATCTGTGTTGACCCTGTAATGAGGTGCCGACTTGTCCATGGTGTACCCGGCCTTCCGCCCGAATACAGCTGAGATAAGCTCCAGCACCTCCCGCCACCCCAAATGGGACAAGCGGTAGAAAATGGATGGATGGAGGTACCAAATTACTTCTTCCTGATACACACTGCCCCCTGCTAGACTAGGAGTTACAACATGTAATAAAGTTGTGATTTGCCCCTAAGTGTATATTGACAGGTATGACAATATAGTCTATATGCCAGACTTGCCTTTTTCCCCACTTTCAACTGTGAGTAACGTTTTTAATCAAAACATGTTGACAAAATGTGTCTTTAAAATTTGCCTATTTGTTGTTCACCAGCTTTCCCACTAGGTGAACCCAAAACTGAATTGCGTAGTAGTGGTCTACTACAGTCAGTGGTTCTCAACCTTTTTTCAGTGATGTACCCCCTGTGAACATTTGTTTAATTCAAGTACCCCCTAATCAGAGCAAATCATTTTTGGTTGAAAAAAGGAGATAAAGAAACAAAATACAGCACTATGTCATCAGTTTCTGATTTATTAAATTGTATAACAGTGCAAAATATTGCTCATTCGTAGTGGTCTTCCTTGAACTATTTGGAAAAAAAGATATAAAAAATAACTAAAAACGTGTTAAAAAATAAACAAGTGATTCAATTATAAATAAAGATTTTTACACATAGAATCATCAACTTAAAGTGTCTTCTTTCGAAACATTTCTTCACAAAAAAAGAAAACTTGGAACATGGCCACAAATAATCTAGCTGTCAACACTGAATATTGTATTGTTGTATTTTTTTTTTACAGTTTTTTTTACTTATATTCAGATTTTGTCGAAGTATTATTCAATAACTATATTTATAAAGGATTTTTGAATTGTTGCTATTTTTTAAATATTTGTATATAAATATATATATGTATATATAAAAATAACTAAAAACTTGTTAAAAAATAAAAAAGTGGTTCAATTATAAATAAGGATTTCTACACATAGAAGTAATCATCAACTTAAAGTGCCCTCTTTGGGGATTGTGATAAAGAGCCATCTGGATTCATGAACTTTATTCTAAACATTTCTTCACAAAAAAATAAATCTTTAACATCAATATTTATGGAACATGTCCACAAAAAAATCTAGCTGTCAACACTGAATATTGCTTTATTGCATTTCTTTTCACAATATATGAACTTACATTCATATTTTGTTGTATTATTCAATAAATATATTTATTAAGGATTTTTGAATTGTTTCTATTTTTAAAATAATTTTAAAAAATGTCACGTACCCCTTGGCACACCTTCAAGTACCCCCATTTGAGAACCACTGGCCTACTAAAATGTATTTTGTTAGAAAAAAAACATTGACGCTCGCTCACCTTGGCATGATTGATGCGCACGGAAAGCTCTTTGGACGCGAAGCCGCCAAAGATGAGGCTGTGCGGGGCGCCGATGCGGGCGCATGCCAACATGGCAAACATGGCCTGCGGAACCATGGGCATGTAGATGACCACCAGGTCGCCTTTACTCACGCCGTTTTTTATCAGGACGCCGGCTAGCCGCGACACCTGAAACAAAAAACAGATAAAGATGTTTTTATGGAATAGAGTAAGTAGACTAACGGTTTTAACCTGCTTTTGTAGTTCTCTGTAAGTGATGATCTGTTTAGTTCCCGTCACAGGACTGTCGTAAATAATGGCCGCCTGAGCGCCGCGACCTCCTTCGACATGGCGGTCCACGGCGTTGTAGCACATGTTCAGCTTGCCGCCCATAAACCTGACAGGAAAACACAACAAATTTAGGAGTTTTCTGCGATGAGATGGCGACTTGTCCAGGGTGTACACCGCCTTCTGCCCGATTGTAGCTGAGATAGGCGTCAGCGCCCCTCGCGACCCCAAAAAGGGAATAAGCGGTAGAAAATGGATGGATTTAGGAGTTTTTGCTAAAAACAACAGCAACGGTATATCTTAATTGGAGGTGAGGTGGCTTGAGAAAAATGAAGAAAACCGTCATTTCTGACGTGTTCAGCTAATTTCAGATCAAAGTAACCGATTTTAAGTTCTAATAAAATGCACGTACAAACCCCGTTTCCATATGAGTTGGGAAATTGTGTTGGATATAAATATAAACGGAAAAAAATAATTTACAAATCTTTTTCAACCCATATTCAATTGAATGCACTACAAAGACAAGATATTTGATGTTCAAACTCATAAACTTTATTTTTTCTTGCAAATAATAATTAACTGCCAAAGTAGTTGGGAAAGGGCATGTTCACCACTGTGTTACATCACCTTTTCTTTTAACAACACTCAATAAACGTTTGGAAACTGAGGAAACTAATTGTTGAAGCTTTGAAAGTGGAATTCTTTCCCATTCTTGTTTTATGTGGAGCTTCAGTCGTTCAACAGTCCGGGGTCTCCGCTGTCGTATTTTACGCTTCCTAATGCTCCACAAATTTTTGATGGGAGAGAGGTCTGGACTGCAGGCAGGCCAGGAAAGTACCCGCACTCTTTTTTTACGAAGTCACGCTGTTGTAATACTTGTCTTGCTGAAATAAGCAGGGTCATCCATGATAACGTTGCTTGGATGACAACATATGTTGCTCCAAAACCTGTATGTACCTTTCAGCATTAATGGTGCCTTCACAGATGTGTAAGTTACCCATGCCTTGGGCACTAATACACCCCCATACCATCACACATGCTGGCTTTTAAACTTTGCGCCTATAACAATCCGAATGGTTATTTTCCTCTTTGTTCTGGAGGACACCACGTCCTCTGTTTCCAAATATAATTTGAAATCTGGACTCGTCAGACCACAAAACACCTTTCCACTTTGCATCAGTCTATCTTAGGTGAGCTCGGGCCCTACCAAGTCGGCGGCGTTTCAGGATATTGTTGATAAATCGGTTTGGCTTGCATAGTAGAGTTTTAACTTGCACTTACAAATGTAGCGACCAACTGTAGTTACTGACAGTGGTTTTATGAAGTGTTCCTGAGCCCATGTGGTGATATCCTTTACACACCGATGTCGGTTTTTGATGCAGTACCGCCTGAGGGATCAAAAGTCTGTAATATCATCGCTTACGTGCAGTGATTTCTCCAGATTCTCTGAACTTTTTGATTATTTTACGGACCGTAGATGGTAAAATCCCTAAATTCTTTGCAATAGCTCATTGAGAAATGTTGTTCTAAAACTGTTCGACAATTTGCTCACAAATTGGTTACCCTCGCCCCATCCTTGTTTGTGACTTACTTAGCATTTCATGGAAGCTGCTTTTATACCCAATCATGGCATTCACCTGTTCCCAATTAGCCTGCACACCTGTGGGATGTTCCATATAAGTGTTTGATGAGCATTCCTAAACTTTAGCAGTATTTATTGCCACCTTTCCCAACTTCTTTGTCACGTGTTGCTGGCATCAAATTCTAAAGTTAATGATTATTTGCAAAAAAAAATATGTTTATCATTTTGAACATCAAATATGTTGTCTTTGTAGCATATTCAACTGAATATGGGTTGAAAATGAATGAATCAATCAATGTTATATAGCCCTAAATCGCTAGTGTCTCAAAGGGCTGCACAAACCACAACAAATCATTGTATTCTGTTCATATTTACATCCAACACAATTTCCCAAATCATATGGAAACGGGGTTTGTAAATGGATTCTGGAAAAAACACCATACATAACATATGTACCGGAAAAAAATCTATTTTTCCTGGGAGTACATAAGGTTCTTACAGTATTAGTTCTCTAAGGGGACATTTTGAAACCCATTACTTTACATTCCACGACAAGACTTTGTACTACAAGTCAGATGTATTACATTTAAAGAGCACGGACAGGCTTTCGTTTTTAGACAAATAAATAAATGGGTTGTACTTGTATAGCGCTTTTCTACCTTCAAGGTACTCAAAGCGCTTTGACACTACTTCCACATTTACCCATTCACACACACATTCACACACTGATGGAGGGAGCTGCCATGCAAGGCGCCAACCAGCACCCATCAGGAGCAAGGGTGAAGTGTCTTGCTCAGGACACAACGGACGTGACGAGGTTGGTTCTAGGTGGGATTTGAACCAGGGACCCTCGGGTTGCGCACGGCCACTCTCCCACTGCGCCACGCCGTCCCTGACCAGTAATAATAACCAATAGCTAAAGCTAGCTGCTTGGAATGCTAGCTGCAAACAAGCTAATCTGTTCTTTTAGAGGTAAACACTAATAAAAGTAATGTTTTATTCTCTTTACCAATGTTATTACTGCCCCACACACAAGTGGGATGCATGTGTTATTGTTTACTCACACGTTTGTTGACTTTCCAACTTACCATATTTCCTTGAATTTCCGCAGGGCATATAGTATGTGCCTGCCTTGAATTACTGCCAGGTGAAACTCGCTTCGCAAAATAATTAGCGCATGCTTAGTATTACCGCCTGGTCAAACTTGTGACACTTCCCCTGTCATCATTTTTAAAATGGAGGAGGCTGATTTCAATACCGGTAATTTGAAATCGCTTAAAGCGAAGAAGAGCTATTCAGTTGGATTTAAGGTCCAAGCTTACATCACACTAAAATGTTTACTGCATTACGTTGGTAAGTGCCGGAGTGAGAAGAGGTTTTAAAATAATTAGCGCATGCTTACTTTTACCACATGCCTTTGGTGAGCGCAGGAGTGAGAAGAGGTTTTAAATTAAATAGCGCCCCGGCGGCAATTCAAGGAAATACAGTATGTGTTTTTGAATATTAGCCAAACAAAAATGGCGACCGGAAGTGACTCTTTATTATTTTTTTGTAGCCCTTAAATACCAATATTCATTTACAACCATCGTGTGATATTTGAAGATGACGTGTTTCCAAATAAGCTATTATGTCAATAATATTTTATCAATGTTTACTCACACGTGTTATCCTTGGTGTATTTATTTCTCAAACAACGATGGCGACCGGAAGTGACTGTTTGTTTATTAGTTTTTGCATGATGTTTGTTTATTCGGCAAATGTTTCCAAATGAGAAATTATGTCAATATTATTTTAACGAAGAGAACAACAAAATGATCCAAAACAGATTTGCATTTGGATAAGTATACATTTAAAACGGCAAAATTTCAAGTGAAACTGCGAATGTAGTTCGGTCGTTAAAAAAACAAAACAGGGAATGTATTTTAAACATGCACACAATATAAAGTTTTTGTTAAAAGAACTAAAAAAAAAACAATTGATGACTTATTACCAAGCAGATAAACAACGTGTTGTGTTGTTTTGGACAGTGGTGCGTTTAGGTCACACTTCCTCGGGTCGTATTTCTCACTACCCACTCGAACCTACCACTTTGGGAACACGGGGTCCTCCACATGCAAAGTTTTGCTCCACGGTTCGAACCAGCGAATGTCCTGGCCCACTTCGGCCCAGTACTGAGCGGGTTGGTCCCGGGCGGAGGCGAAGGCTCGGTGGTAGTCCGCCTGGCGTGCATCGTCCACGCAGCCGCGCCACGCTGCTGCAGCCGCCGTCCCTTTCTCGCCATGTTGTCGTCGTGCACGAACATTCCACAGTTGCCGACCAGAAGTGCTCCTGGAGAGGACTCGTTGGATTTGCATGTGCATCGCTATTGCAAAACTTTCTCCGAGTTTTCTGCGACTTCCGGTGACGTCAGGGTACACCTAGGAGAGAGGGCGCATCTTAGGAATGTGAACTATGTACCGCACGTGACCTTTACACTTAACACTCGTAAAAGCTTCCAATGAAGACACGTTTAGACATTTAAAAGTACTTTACAGAAGAAACTGTATCCTTATTATTATTTTTGATTGATTGATATATTTTTATTTCAAATATGCAAAAAAAAAAACAAGAGCAAGCATGATCCAATACAGTGCTATAGCGTTAGAAGCCATTATAACAAAATGAAAACAATGGAGAATAAAAAAAAAAACGAAAACAAATGAGCATTGGACGTTCTCTTTTTTTTCTTACATATTTGAAAAGGAGTGAGAAGAAGTATACACTTATTTAATCCCACCCCTTTTCATTAAAGGCCTACTGAAAGCCACTACTACTGACCGCGCAGTCTGATAGTTTATATATCAATGATGAAATATTAACATTGCAACACATGCCAATACGGCCTTTTTAGTTTACTAAATTGTACATTTAAATTTCGCACGAAGTATCCTGTTGAAAACATCGCGGAATGATGACGCGTGCGTTTGACGTCACCGGCTGTAGTGGACATTTTTTTCCAGCCCGATCCAAGCTATAAGTAGTTTGCTATAAGTAAATAGTTTGCTATAAGCGCATAATTACACAGTATTTTGGACATCTGTGTTGCTGAGTCTTTTGCATTTTTTTTAATAATTAATGGAGAAGTCAAAGTAGAAAGATGGAGGTGGAAAGCCTTTAGCCTTTAGCCACAAAGCACAGCCGGTGTTTCCTTGTTTAAAATTCCCGAAGGTGAAGCTTTACTATGGAACAGAGCGGTCAAGCGAACATGGTTCTCTACCACATGTCAACCGGCAGGTTTCAGTGCGAAAAGTGTGGTAATAGGTCGGCTCTTACCGTAGACATGAGCGGAGCTTGCGTCGTTCCTCGTGCACCTGTCAATTTCCCGGGAGTTTCGTCTTGAAAACGTTGTGTAATGATGACATGTACGCAAGACGTCACGGGTTTTAAGGAAATATGAGCGCTGCACACACACACACAGCTAAAAGTCGTCTGCTTTAACGGCATAATTACACAGTATTTTGGACATCTGTGTTGCTGAATCTTTTGCAATTTGTTCAACTAATAATGGAGAAGTCACAGTAGAAAGATGGAGTTGGGAAGCTTTAGCCTTTAGCCACACAAACACACGGTGATTCCTGGAGGTGAAACTTTCCTATGGATCAGAGCGCGGTCAAGCGAACATGGATCCCTACCGAATGTCAACCAGCAGGTTTCGGTGAGAAAATTGTGGTTAAAAAGTCAGTTCTTACCTTAGAAAAGCTGAGCTTGTGCCGTCCATAGCTG
Source organism: Nerophis ophidion (assembly GCF_033978795.1). Lineage (NCBI taxonomy): Eukaryota > Metazoa > Chordata > Actinopteri > Syngnathiformes > Syngnathidae > Nerophis > Nerophis ophidion. Next base: position 2,786,451 of record NC_084620.1, read on the forward strand.
CCGTCGACTCCCTTGAGACACTGCGTGTCAAGACACCCGTGGAGACGCCCTTCCGACTATCAGGTACTATTTAACTAATTAAAACACTAGCAACACAATAGAAAGATAAAGGATTACCCAGAATTATCCTAGTAAATGTCTCTAAAAACATCGGAATCCATCCCAATGCTATCGCGTTTTTTTTTCTCGTTTTTTTATTCTAGTCCGTCGCTATCAATATCCTCAAACATGAATCTTTCATCCTCGCCCAAATTAATGGGGAAATTGTCGTTTTCTCGGTTCGAAGAGCACTTTTTGTTGGAGGCTCCCATTAAAAATAATGTGAATATGTGAGGAGCCCCCACACGTGTGACGTCATCGTCTGTGACTTCCGGTAGAGGCAGGGCTTTTCTCTTAACACCGAAAGTTGCGGACTTTATCGTGGATGTTCTCTACTAAATCCTTTCAGCAAAAATATGGCAATATGGCGAAATGATCAAGTATGACACATAGAATGGACCTGCTATCCCCGTTTAAATAAGAAAATCTCAGTTCAGTAGGCCTTTAAATCATAAATTACTCTAATCTAGAGCTACCTGTTCACACTATGTACAAACTAAATGAACTTGTATACACACAAATGATAAATATATAGATATATATGCACACGACACACTTACATAATCTTTGTTTTAACAATAATACCTTGCCAATGGACAACAAATCTCCAAAAGTGCTGCAAAATCCTGTGTCTATGTCCACCTTAGCTCACTTTGCCACTAATGAACGTGCCCTTTTTTCAGGGGACAAAAAAGAAGGCGTCCCTTCAAACGTGTGTGTGCGTGTGTGTGTGTGTGTTTGTGTGTGTGTGTGTGTGTGTGTGTGTGTGTGCGCGTGTGCGTGCAAACGACAAAAAACAGTAGAACCAATTAGGCAGTTTGCCGAGAGTGATCTTGTTTGTTTTCACAAAACATTTGCATATGTTTATCGGCGCTCCAAGCTGCTGCATTTCCTTAGCAGCCTGGACGTGTCACGAGGCATACTCTTGAGATCTTCAATGGCCTAAAAGTGCGTCCAAGAGTCGTTTTGCGCAATCTGCTGGCAGGGTGCTGTGTCACGACCACGCTGGCACTAAACGGGCTGAGGGTGCAGACTAATTGTTGCCTTCGGAGGCCCATCAGACCTTAACCCAAAGTCCAGAGGAGGCTCATTACGCTGCCGCCTCCGTCTAGCCGTCCCTGCTGATTGCACAGACCTTTTCAGGCGGTAAAACAGCTTTATGCTATGAATTTTCCCGCATAGGGGCTAAAAGTGCTCGTCGTTTTTTACCTGGATGGGTAAATGTGCTGAGTTTATAAGGAAATAGTCGTCCACTTTATAGAAAACAAATCTTGCATGACTGCAATGTTTCTTTTTCTAGGCCTCTTAAATAGAAAATACATCCCACCCCTTTCCTGGCTTGACGTTGAGAGTGTCCCACACTAATCCCACTCTCTGACTCTGTAGCTCCGCCCCCACGGATTGCTGGCCTAATCTTTGGCTAAACCCGCATGTGAAGTTCACATCTGCTTGCGGCTGTGCGAGGCCATCATGTCGATAATAGAATAAGTCTCTGGGAAGACTCCGGAAAAGTGCAAAACTCGATTATTTCCCAGTAGTGGCGAGGAATTTACATTCGGCGGCACATGCTGCAATACCACACCCGATCCAGCAGAGGGAGATATGGTGAAAAAAGTCTGTTATTTTTAGTAGGGGGTTGAAAAAAATCCCTATTTATACTTTTCAACATTCACCATCCTTTTCAAATCTTAAGTGGGCAGAAATAATGATAATGATGATTTATCAATCAAAGGCATGTGCTGCAATACCACCCCTGATCCAACAGACGGAGCTGTGGTGAAACATAGTGTGTTTTAATCAAAACAACATATTTCTACACTAGTGCTTTTCAACTTTGACCATCCTTTTGAAGTCTTAAGTAGACACTTACACCGATAGTGATGATTGGATATTAGGAGCAAGCGCTGCAATGCCACTCCTCTTCCGCTACTCTGCGGGGTGGTATAGCTCGTTTGGTATACCGTCCTTGCCAGCAACTTGAGGGTTGCAGGTTCGATCCCCACTTCCGCCATCCTAGTCTCTGCCGTTGTGTCCTTGGGCAAGACACTTTACGCACCTGCTCCCAGTGCCACCCACACTTGTTTAAATGTAAAAATGAGATATTGGGTTTCACTATGTAAAGCGCTTTGAGTCACTAGAGAAAAAGCGCTATATAAATATAATTCACTTCACTTCCAGCATGTGTGCCGTGGTGAAAAGTCTCTTTTAACTTAAAAAAAAAAATACATATTTATGTAATACAACTTTGATCATTATTTTTAAGTCTATGTGGACATATAAAAACAGATACTGATGTTTTGATATTTGAAGGCAAATGCTGTAATACCACCCCTAATTCCAGCAGAGGGAGCTGTGGTGAAAAAGGCTGTTTATTTTTTTTCGCAAGGGGGGGAGCTGTGGTGAGAAAAGGCTGTTTTTATTTTTGTGCTTTTTAATCACTAGTAATTTAACTTTGATCATTATTTTTTCAGTCTTAAGCGGACAAATAAAAGCAGATAGTTTTGATTTAATAATTGAAGGCACGTGCTGCAATACCAACACTAATCCACCAAAGGGAGCTCAGGTGAAAACATTCGATTTACCTTCTTTTCCTTAAAAAACGCCATATATAAACACGTGTACTTTAGACTGTCCTTTTCAAGTCTTAGGTGGAATAAAAAAGGACGATAATGATTTGATATTAGAAAAGATGCAATACCGCCCTCAACCCTCGCTGGGTTGAGGGAGGTAATTAAAAAAATTTAAAATGTAATTAAAAAACAAGTATTTACAAACCCCAAAACCAGTGAAGTTTGCACGTTGTGTAAGTCGTAAATAAAAGCAGAATACAATGATTTGCAAATATTAGCTCATTTGGAATTTGATGCCTGAAACATGTTTTTAAAATGCTGGCACAAAAGGCAAAAAAGACAAAGAAAGGTGAGGAACGCTCATCAAACACTTATTTGGAACATCCCACAGATGAACAGGCTAATTGGGAACAGGTGGGTGCCATGATTGGGTATAAAAGCAGCTTCCATGAAATGCTCAGTCATTCACAAACAAGGATGGGGCGAGGGTCACTACTTTGTGAAGAAATGCGTGACCAAATTGTTGAACAGTTTAAGAACAACATTTTTGCAAGGAATTTAGGGATTTCACCATATAAGGTCTGCAATATCATCAAAAAAGTTCAGAGAATCTGGAGAAATCACTGCACATAAGCGATGATATTACAGACCTAAGATCCCTCAGGCGGTACTGCATCAAAAAGCGACATCAGAGTGTAAAGGATATCACCACATGTGCTCAGGAACACTTCAGAAAGCCACTGTCAGTAACTAGAGTTTGGCACTACATTTGTAAGTTCAAGTTAAAACTCTTTTATGCAAAGCCAAAGCCATTTATCAACAACACCCAGAAACGCCGCCGGCTTCGCTGGGCCCGAGCTCATCTAAGATGGACTGACTCAAAGTGAAAAAGTGTTCCGTGGTCTGACACGTACACATTTCAAATTGTTTTTGGAAACTGTGGATGTCATGTCCTCCGGAACAAAGAGGAAAAGAATCATCCGGATTGTTATAGGTGGAAAGTTGAAAAGCCAGCATGTGTGATGGTATGGGGGTGTATTAGTGCCCAAGGCAGGGGTAACTTACACATCTGCGAAGGCACCATTAATGCTGAAAGGTACGGCGTGGCAAAGTTGGGCGAGTGGCCGTGCCAGCAATCTGAGGGTAACTGGTTCAATCCCCAACTTCTACTATCCTAGTCACGTCCGTTGTGTCCTTGTGCAAGACACTTCACCTTTGCTCCTGATGGGTCTTGGTTAGTGCCTTGCATGGCAGCTCCCACCATCAGTGTGTGAATGGGTGAATGTGGAAATAGTGCTCTGAGTTCCTTAAAAAGGTAGAAAAGCGCTATACAAGTATTGTGACGCGTTGGGCGCATGGTGATGCGGGTTTCGTTCTCCCAGGGATGCAGACGGACTTTGGACACAGCATGTAGGAAGTGATTTATTTAAAGGGGAACATTATCAGCAGACCTATGTAAGCGTCAATATATACCTTGATGGTGCAGAAAAAAGACCATATATTTTTTTAACCGATTTCCGAACTCTAAATGGGTGAATTTTGGCGAATTAAACCCCTTTCTGTTTATCACTCATGTGGTGATGACATCAGAACGTGACGTCTCCGAGGTAATACAGACGCCATTTTCATTTTCAACACATTACAAACACCGGGTCTCAGCTCTGTTATTTTCTATTTTTTCGACAATTTTTTGGAACTTTGGAGACATCATGCCTCGTTGGTGTGTTGTCGGAGGGTGTAACAACACTAACAGGGAGGGATTCAAGTTGCACCACTGGCACAAAGATGCGAAAGTGTCTGCCGCCAGACCCCCATTGAATGTGCCGGAGTGTCTCCACATTTTACATGGCACAGAGATGTATGGATAACCTGCAGATGCATTTGCAACGATAAAGTCAACTAAATCACAAAGGTGATTTTTGTTGATGTTGACTTATGTGCTAATCAGACATATTTGGTCGCGGCGTGACTGCCAGCTAATCGATGCTAACATGCTATGCTAATCGATGCTAACATGCTATTTACCGGCGGTGCTAAACCAGACATGGCACAGAGATGTATGGATAACCTGCAGATGCATTTGCAACCATAAAGTCAACTAAATCACAAAGGTGAGTTTTGTTGATGTTGATTGCCAGCTAATCGATGCTAACATGCTATGCTAATCGATGCTAACATGCTATTTACCGGCAGTGCTAAAGCAGACATGGCACAGAGATGTATGGATAACCTGCAGATGCATTTGCAACTATATCACGTTTCCTTCCACCCACATTTAATGCGAAAAAAACACTTATCAATCGACAGATTTAAGTTGCTCAAGTGTCAAAAGATGCGAAAGTCCTGATCGTTTGGTCCGCACATTTTACCGGCGATGCTAACGCAGCTATTCGGCCATGCTATGGCTATGAATAGCGTCAATAGCTATTCGCTCGATAGCTTCAGTTTCTTCTTCAATACTTTCATACTCCAACCATCCGTTTCAATACATGCGTAATCTGTTAAATCGCTTAAGCCGCTGAAATCCGAGTCTGAATCCGAGCTAATGTCGCTATATCTTGCTGTGGTATTCCCATTGTTTGTTTACATGGCAGCACTGTATGACGTCACAGGGAGATGGATGGTCGCATCGCAAATAGCGAAAATCAAGCACTTTAAAGCTTTTTTTAGGGCTTTTCGGAGACCGGTAACATTTTGAAAAAAACTTCAAAACATACAACAAGCCACTGGGAACTGATTTTTATTGTTTTTAACCCTTTTGAAATTGTGATAATGTTCCCCTTTAAGAATAAAGCAGACTTAAACAAAAATCAAAAGGGCTAGCATGGGAGCAACAAAAACAAAATGGGCTTAGAATGGAAGCTAGCATAAGCAGAACCGGGAACCAACGTTGTCACTTGTTGTGCAAAGACAAATTAGGAAGCAAGGCAGACTGATGGGAGAAGGCAGGCTAAATAATGACAGTAATCCCAACACAGGTGCGCGTCAGGAGCAAGCGGCAGGTGAAAACAATGAGCAACCATGGAAACAAACTGAGAGGCGCACAAACCGGAACCGAATGAGTCCAAAACAAACAGAAAAGACAAAAAGACTCAAAAATCTAAATCAAAATATGATCCGGGCAGCGGATAATAACAAGTATAACCCATTTACTATTTACAAATTTTGAAGCAACATTTGGACGCCCCTGCTTATTTCAGCAAGACAATACCAAGCCATGTGTTACAACAGCGTAGTTTCATAGTAAAAGAGTGCGGGTACTAGACTGACCTGTCTGTAGTCCGGACCTGTCTCCCATTGAAAATGTGTGGCGCATCATGAAGCCTAAAATACGACAGCGGACCGTTGAACAACTTAAGTTTTACATCAAGCACGAATGGGAAAGAATTCCACCTGAAATGCTTCAAAAATTGGTCTCCTCAGTTCCCAAACTGAGTGTTGTTAAAAGGAAAGGCCATGTAACACAGTGTCACTGTGCCAACCTTTTTTGCAATGTGTTGCTGCCATTAAATTATAAATCAATGATTATTTGCAAAAAAAAAAAAAAAATCAGTTTGAACATTAAACATCTTGTCTTTGCAGTCCATTCAATTGAAAATAAGTTGAAAACAATTTGCAAATCGTTGTATTCTGTTTCTATGTGAAACTTACATAACGTGCCAACTTCACTGGTTTTGGGTTTTGTAGAAAAGATGCAATACTACCCTCAGTCCAGCAAGTTGTCATGATAAATTTAATTGAAAAAACAAGTGTTTGGTATTTAATCAATAGTAGAAGTTAAGTGACTTCTCCTCATAGCGCCGCCTTCTTTTTTTGCCGACTTTCCTCGTCCATTCTCTGTGGTGTGAGTCAGCCCCAATGAAACAGAGGCGACTAATCTGCCTGACAACAAGCTGGCAAGCAAGTATCAATCAATCAATCAATCAATGTTTACTTATATAGCCCTAAATCACTAGTGTCTCAAAGGGCTGCACAAACCACCACGACATCCTCGGTAGGCCCACATAAGGGCAAGGAAAACTCACACCCAGTGGGACGTCGGTGACAATGATGACTATGAGAACCTTGGAGAGGAGGAAAGCAATGGATGTCGAGCGGGTCTAACATGATACTGTGAAAGCTCAATCCATAATGGATCCAACACAGTCGCGAGAGTCCAGTCCAAAGCGGATCCAACACAGCAGCGAGAGTCCCGTTCACAGTGGAGCCAGCAGGAAACCATCCCAAGCGGAGGCGGATCAGCAGCGCAGAGATGTCCCCAGCCGATACACAGGCAAGCAGTACATGGCCACCGGATCGGACCGGACCCCCTCCACAGGGGAGAGTGGGACATAGAAGAAAAAGAAAAGAAACAGCAGATCAACTGGTCTAAAAAGGGAGTCTATTTAAAGGCTAGAGTATACAAATGAGTTTTAAGGTGAGACTTAAATGCTTCTACTGAGGTGGCATCTCGAACTTTTACCGGGAGGGCATTCCAGAGTACTGGAGCCCGAAATGAAAACGCTCTATAGCCCGCAGACTTTTTTTGGGCTTTGGGAATCACTAATAAGCCGGAGTCCTTTGAACGCAGATTTCTTGCCGGGACATATGGTACAATACAATCGGCAAGATAGGATGGAGCTAGACCGTGTAGTATTTTATACGTAAGTAGTAAAACCTTAAAGTCACATCTTAAGTGCACAGGAAGCCAGTGCAGGTAACATTCATCCATCTTCTTCCGCTTATCCGAGGTCGGGTCACGGGGGCAACAGCCTAAGCAGGGAAACCCAGACTTCCCTCTCCCCAGCCACTTCGTCTAGCTCTTCCCGGGGGATCCCGAGGCGTTCCCAAGCCAGCCGGGAGACATAGTCTTCCCAACGTGTCCTGGGTCTTCCCCGTGGCCTCCTACCGGTTGGACGTGCCCTAAACACCTCCCTCCGGAGGCGTTCGGGTGGCATCCTGACCAGATGCCCGAACCACCTCATCTGGCTCCTCTCGATGTGGAGGAGCAGCGGCTTTACTTTGAGTTCCTCCCGGATGGCAGAGCTTCTCACCCTATCTCTAAGGGAGAGACCCAAACTCATTTCGGCCGCTTGTACCCGTGATCTTATCCTTTCGGTCATGACCCAAAGCTCATGACCATAGGTGAGGATGGGAATGTAGATCGACCGGTAAATTGAGAGCTTTGCCTTCCGGCTCAGCTCCTTCTTCACCACAACGGATCGGTACAACGTCCGCATTACTGAAGACGCCACGCCTGTCGATCTCACCATCCACTCTTCCCCCACTCGTGAACAAGACTCCTAGGTACTTGAACTCCTCCACTTGGGGAAGGGTCTCCTCTCCAACCCGGAGATGGCACTCCACCCTTTTCCGGGCGAGAACCATGGACTCGGACTTGGAGGTGCTGATTCTCATTCCGGTCGCTTCACACTCGGCTGCGAACCGATCCAGCGAGAGCTGAAGATCCCGGTCAGATGAAGCCATCAGGACCACATCATCTGCAAAAAGCAGAGACCTAATCCTGCGGTCACCAAACCGGAACCCCTCAACGCCTTGACTGCGCCTAGAAATTCTGTCCATAAAAGTTATGAACAGAATTGGTGACAAAGGACAGCCTTGGCGGAGTCCAACCCTCACTGGAAATGTGTTCGACTTACTGCCAGCAATGTAACATCACCGGGAAAAATAATCCTAGTCGTACTTGCTGATCCGTGTTGTTGTGAATGCTAGTTCGCTAAAATATCAAATAAATACACAACACCTCACTGTAAAAGTGTGCACTGCAGTTGTCTATGTAATTTATACGACTTCTTTGAAACAAAAAAAATGCAATATGTAATAACACATTACAGGCAGCAGATGTGAAGTACAAACCCCGTTTCCATTTGAGTTTGGAAATTGTGTTAGACGTAAATATAAACAGAATACAATGATTTGCAAATAATTTTCAACCCATATTCAGTTGAATATGCTACAAAGACAACATATTTGATCTTCAAAATAATAAAAAAAATTTTTTTGCAAATAATCATTAACTTTTGAATTTGATGCCAGCAACACGTGATAAAGAAGTTGGGAAAGGTGGCGATAAATACTGATAAAGTTGAGGAATGCTCATCAAACACTTATATGGAACATCCCACAGGTGTGCAGGCTAATTGGGAACAGGTGGGTGCCATGATTGGGTATAAAAGCAGCTTCCATGAAATGCTAAGTAATTCACAAACAAGGATGGGGTGAGGGTCACCATTTTGTAAGCAAATCGTCTAACAGTTTTAGAACAACATTTCTCAACGAGCTATTGCAAGGAATTTAGGGATTTTACCATCTACGGTCGTAAAATCATCAAAAAGTTTAAAAAATCTGAAGAAATCACTGCACGTAAGCGATGATATTACGGACCGTTGATCCCTCAGGCGGTACTGCATCAAAAACCGACATCATTACCGACTTTACGCATTATGAATCGTAAAATACGAAAGCGGAAACCCCGGACTGTTGAACGATTGAAGCTCAACATAAAACAAATATGAGAAAGAATTCCACTTTCAAAGCTCATACAGGTTTTGGAGCAACATATGTTGTCATCCAAGCAACGTTATCATGGACGCCCCTGCTTATTTCAGCAATACAATGCCAAGCCACGTGTTACGACAGCGTGGCTTCATAGTAAAAGAGTGCGGGTACTTTCCTGGCCCACCTGCAGTCCAGACCTGTCTCCCATGGAAAATGTGTGGCGCATTATGAAGCGTAAAATACGACAGCGGAGACCCCGGACTGTTGAAGGACTGAAGCTCTACATAAAACAAGAATGAGAAAGAATTCCGCTTTCAAAGCTTCAACAATTAGTTTCTTCAGTTCCCAAACGTTTATTGAGTGTTGTTAAAAGAAAAGGTGATGTAACACAGTGGTGAACATGCCCTTTCCCAACTACTTTGGCACATGTTGCAGCCATGAAATTCTAAGTAAATTTTTATTTGCAAAAAAAATAAAGTGTATGAGTTTGAACATCAAATATCTTGTCTTTGTAGTGCATGGGTGTCAAACTCTGGCCCGCGGGCCAAATTTGGCCCGCCGTGTAATTTCACTTGGCCCCTGAGGCAATATCAAATTAACATTAGAGCTGGCCCGCCGCTGTAACACCGCATTCACCACTAACACTCTTACTTGCCAACCCTTTCGACTTTCCCGGGAGACTCCCGAAGTCCAGTGCCCCTCCCAAATTTCATCCCGGACAACAATATTTGGAGTGGGCTTTAAAGGCACTGCCTTTGGCGTTCTCTACAACCTGTCTCCACGTCCGCTTTTCCTCTATACAAACAGCGTTCCGGCCCAGTCACATAATATATGCGGCTTATACACACACACAAGTGAATGCAAGGCATACTTGGTCAACAGCCATACAGGTCACACTGAGGGTGGCCGTATGAATAATTTTAACACTGTTACAAATATGCGCCACTCTTTAAACCCACACCAAACAAGAATGACACATTTCGGGAGAACATCCGCACCGTAACACAACATAAACACAACAGAACAAATACCCAGAACGCCTTGCAGCACTAACTCTTCCGGGACGCTACAATATACACCCCCACTACCACCAAACCCAGTCCCAGGCATTAAATTTTTATTTAAATTTTATTTGATATGCCATTGATATTTTTTAATTATTATTATTATTTGAAACTCTATTTTGCATGTCACTATAAAGTTATATAAGCCTTGCTTGTTCAATATTCAATGCAAAACTTGTTTGGGTCCCTATTAAAAGGTTAGTTTGTTCCGTTTTAAATTTTGGCCCACTCTGCATTTGAGTTTGACACCCCTGTTGTAGTGCATTCAATTGAATATGGGTTGAAAAGGATTTGCAAATCATTGTATTCTGTTTATAATTACATCCAACACAATTTCCCAGCTCGTATGGAAACGGGGTTTGTACACGAAGGCCAACAACATGAAGGATTAATCCCAAAGAGTTTAATATGGCAGCAATCAACCCAAGCTTGGATGCATGCATGCATGGATACATGCATGCATGCATGGATGGTTGCATGGATGGATTGATGGTTAGATGGATTATGTACGACTTAGTTTTTTTGCACGTGCCGGCGCGAAAACATGCACGTGACGTGCAGCCGAGGAGGTCAACAGCTGCATGTGCACGATGAAGCCTCCCACGGTGCAATCACTGACATGCTGCTTTTTGCTTTGCCAGCTTAAATCAATGACATTACAATCAGTAATGATAATAATAACAATGCACAAGTCCTTTTGTTTTGGAACTACGAGTTCTCAGTACTTCCACTGACCCTTCTTCATTCCACAGCAAGGCAGAATGAATATTGAGTTTGTTGTGGCTTTATGCGTTAACAAATGTAGTATATTTATGCAGGCAGCGGCATTGTATGTGTACTATGGATCAATAAATACTTTATGTCTGTTAATTTTGTGCGCTTTGATTTTTTTTGTTTCTTATTCAACACAAAATTAACCATAAAATGTCACAAGGAATGCTCGAGAAGTCATTCTGTACTCTATCAATTTAGTTTTTGCATATATAAAAAATGACATATAAGCAATGAAAAGAAAATACAAAAAACTGTACATACAAATTATTAGTTGTTTTTTTTTCTGCTTTGGGAATGTAACTTTTAAATGTTAAAAACAATTTAATGATACATTAATTATGCCTAGGATCATGAAAAAATTGAAATGATTGGTTTTAGTGATTATTTTGTGCTTTGTGGATTTAAAAAAAATATTTCATCACAATTAAAAAGGTGTACTTCTGTGTTGTAAGTTTATTTAATAAAAAAAATATATTAAATCTGTTTAAAAATATTGATAATTACTTTTGTGGTTTGTGAATAAATATTTTATTTTTAAAAAATATATATTTTTATTATTGTGTTTTTATTGCCAAATACCCGATGAAAAATACTTAAAAATTATTAGCAGTTATTATTTTCCGTTTGAATGGAATTTTATTTCAAAATAATAAAGATAAATAATTAGAAATTATCCAATTAATTTTGTGCTCTTGGATTTAAATTTTTTTTTTTTTGCTTTTCAGTGACAAATATGGAAAAAATACATAAAACCTTAATACATGTTATGTGGTGCTCCAGAATGTAAATTTTGTTCTACAAAATGTTTAATGAATTTTATCGAGAAATTATTAAGATGTCATTTTGTGCCGAGTGATTTTTGTTTTTTATTCCATTACATTTTATTTAAAAATAATTGAGAAGTCAATTTGTGCTTTGTGAATGTATTTTTATTCCTTCAAACAAAGGTAATAAAATTAAATGAAAAACAATTATGAAGCAGACCTTTACTGATTGTGTGTTGTTTATTTTATTTTTTCTTATTTTATTTTATTTCTTTCAAATCATCAGTGAAAAAAATACAAATACACTTAAATTATGTTTTCACTTTGTGGATGTAATTTATCTTTTACATTTTTTTTTATTATTATTGAGGACTCTTTTTGTAGTCTGCGAATTTCAATAGTGGAAAAAAAATCTATAAAAGAACTACATACAAATTATTATACACATTATATTACATAAATTATTATAAATTATTTTTGTGCTCTTTGAATGTATTTTTTTGTTGTAAAATAAATGTTTATCTTGTGTTTAAATTTTTAAGGGCTCATTCTGTGCTCTGGGCTGTTTTTTGTTTTTTATTGACAAAAATTCCAGGAAAAATATTAACTAAAAAAAACTACCAAGCGGCAATTTTGTGCTGTGTAATTTTTTTGCGTGTTGGTATTATATTAACAAAAAAATAATTGGTAAAAAAAATAATGAATTTAATGACAGCGATATTTTGTGCTTTGTGGTTGTGTTTACTTAATAAAAAGATAAAAAAATATGCCTTGGGAGATAGTAGAGTGTATTATCGCTCTCCCTCTCTCTCCCCCCCCCTCTCTCCCTCTCTCTCTCTCTCTCTCTCTCAGTGTGTGTGTGTGATGCTGCAGCTTCCCTCCAGTGCGAGTCGACTCCAGTAAACAGCAGTCATGGCGACAGTGCTCCAACAGCCGCTCAGTCTGGATCGAGGTAAAGGCACATTTCTTGCTATTCTCACCCTTTTATAGCACAATCCATCGCAGTTTCATGCAAATCTCACGTCGTCAGACGAGACTGCACATGATGATGATGAAGAAGAAAAAGAAGAAACGTCATTCATGTGTGTGCCGATAGACCGTGCACGGTGTTGCGTTCACGTCCTGCATCCTTTTTAATATCAGTACTCATCCTATTGATTATTATGCAAAAAAAATAAATAACTGCGTTCACTGCAATCCACATTCAGGTAATGGGAGGCAACTTTCATATTCCACCTTGGCCGCAGCCATTCTAGAACTATTCCTACAATATTGTTATGTCTGCTTCAGCCTATGTCGTTTTAAAGTATGACAGGGTGCAAACATTCGAGATAACCCCTTAGCGTGATGCAAACTACAACCGAAAACCCAAAACATGTGGTCCATTTAAAATCAGCTACGACCATTGGTGATTTTTATTGTCACACATTTCGACGTGAAACTGCATCCACGTGGCGTGCATGCTCAAATATGATGTTGGCCGTAAGCTCACAGAAAAGAGACATATTTTCCTGCACCTAACGCGGACAGTATCAGTCATCTGAGATATAGTTATAAATACATTTATGACCACGAGCTGACACCGTAAAATCGTCGCATCGCCTTCGCCTCCAGGAAAAAGGCGGGAAAAAAAACGTGTTTTTTCTCATATGACACATGCGGAGGTAAAAAAGACGGCAACTAGCAGAGCGTGTGCACTGATTCATCCAGACCTAACAAGTCAGCAACCTAAACGGGTGGTTGTCGACATCAAAACAGGACGTGAACAGGATGACTTGGTGCAATGTGAACGGAGTGAGGTTCTTGGAAAATAGTTTTTTTTTACAGGCAGTGTGATAGCGTTTATAATATTTATCCATCCATTCATCCTTCCATCCATTTTACTACTGCTTGTCCCTCTCTGAGTCACGGGGAGCTGGAGCATTATCCAGGTGACATCCTGGACAAGTCACTACCTCGACGCAGGGCCTGGTTATAATGTACGCAGATAAAAACAGGCAACCACAAACAGAGGGCGGTGTTGAGTCAGACCTGACTAAGCAAATGCCTAAACCGGCTGAGGTATACATCAAAACCGGAAATTAACAGGAAGCTTTGTCGCAGAGTGAGGTTCCAACTGGTCAGCAGCTTTTGTTTGTCCGAAAATGGCCGATTTTAAAGATCGTGTGAGTAAAGCCTCATAAACCAGCAGAGGACATCATCGAGTCAGCTGCCTAAAGGGGTTGTTGAGCAGAAATTAATACGAAGCTTTGTCGCAGAGTGAGGTTCCAACTGGTCAGCAGCTTTTGTTTGTCCGAAAATGGCCGATTTTAAAGATCGTGTGAATAAAGCCTCTAAAACCAGCAGAGGACATCATCGAGTCAGCTGCCTAAAGGGGCTGTTGAGCAGAAATTAACGGGAAGCTTTGTCGCAGAGTGAGGTTCCAACTGGTCAGCAGCTTTTGTTTGTCCGAAAATGGCCGATTTTAAAGATCGTGTGAATAAAGCCTCTAAAACCAGCAGAGGACATCATCGAGTCAGCTGCCTAAAGGGGCTGTTGAGCAGAAATTAACGGGAAACTTTGTCGCAGAGTGAGGTTCCAACTGGTCAGCAGCTTTTGTTTGTCCGAAAATGGCCGATTTTAAAGATCGTGTGCATAAAGCCTCTAAAACCAGCAGAGGACATCATCGAGTCAGCTGCCTAAAGTGGCTGTTGAGCAGAAATTAATACGAAGCTTTGTCGCAGAGTGAGGTTCCAACTGGTCAGCAGCTTTTGTTTGTCCGAAAATGGCCGATTTTAAAGATCGTGTGAATAAAGCCTCTAAAACCAGCAGAGGACATCATCGAGTCAGCTGCCTAAAGGGGCTGTTGAGCAGAAATTAACGGGAAACTTTGTCGCAGAGTGAGGTTCCAACTGGTCAGCAGCTTTTGTTTGTCTGAAAATGGCCGATTTTAAAGATTGTGTGAGTAAAGCCTCATAAACCAGCAGAGGACATCATCGAGTCAGCTGCCTAAAGGGGCTGTTGAGCAGAAATGAACGGGAAACTTTGTCGCAGAGTGAGGTTCCAACTGGTCAGCAGCTTTTGTTTGTCCGAAAACGGCCGATTTTAAAGATTGTGTGAAGAAAGCTTCATAAACCAGCAGAGGACATCATCGAGTCAGCTGCATAAAGGGGCTGTTGAGCAGAAATTAACGGGAAGCTTTGTCGCAGAGTGAGGTTCCAACTGGTCAGCAGTTTTTGTTTGTCCGAAAATGGCAGATTTTAAAGATCGTGTGAATAAAGCCTCTAAAACCAGCAGAGGACATCATCGAGTCAGCTGCCTAAAGGGGTTGTTGAGTAGAAATTAACGGGAAACTTTGTTGCAGAGTGAGGTTCCAACTGGTCAGCAGCTTTTGTTTGTCCGAAAACGGCCGATCTTAAAAATCGTGTGAATAAAGCCTCTAAAACCAGCAGAGGACATCATCGAGTCAGCTGCCTAAAGGGGCTGTTGAGTAGAAATTAACGGGAAGATTTGTCGCAGAGTGAGGTTCCAACTGGTCAGCAGCTTTTGTATGTCCGAAAATGGCCGATTTTAAAGATCGTGTGAATAAAGACTCTAAAACGAGCAGAGGACATCATCGAGTCAGCTGCCTAAAGGGGCTGTTGAGCAGAAATTAACGGGAAGCTTTGTCGCAGAGTGAGGTTCCAATTGGTCAGCAGCTTTTGTTTGTCCGAAAATGGCCGATTTTAAAGATTGTGTGAATAAAGCCTCATAAACCAGCAGAGGACATCATCGAGTCAGCTGCCTAAAGGGGCTGTTGAGCAAAAATTAACGGGAAGCTTTGTCGCGGAGTGAGGTTCCAACTGGTCAGCAGCTTTTGTGTATCCGAAAATGTCGGATTTTAAAGATCGTGTGAATAAAGCCTCTAAAACCAGCAGAGGACATCATCGAGTCAGCTGCCTAAAGGGGCTGTTGAGCAGAAATTAACGGGAAACTTTGTCGCGGAGTGAGGTTCCAACTGGTCAGCAGCTTTTGTTTGTCCGAAAATGGCAGATTTTAAAGATCGTGTGAATAAAGCCTCTAAAACGAGCAGAGGACATCATCGAGTCAGCTGCTTAAAGGGGCTGTTGAGCAGAAATTAACGGGAAACTTTGTCGCGGAGTGAGGTTCCAACTGGTCAGCAGCTTTTGTTTGTCCGAAAATGGCCGATTTTAAAGATCGTGTGAAGAAAGCTTCATAAACCAGCAGAGGACATCATCGAGTCAGCTGCATAAAGGGGCTGTTGAGCAGAAATTAACGGGAAACTTTGTCGCGGAGTGAGGTTCCAACTGGTCAGCAGCTTTTGTTTGTCCGAAAATGGCCGATTTTAAAGATTGTGTGAATAAAGCCTCATAAACCAGCAGAGGACATCATCGAGTCAGCTGCCTAAAGGGGCTGTTGAGCAGAAATTAACGGGAAACTTTGTTGCAGAGTGAGGTTCCAACTGGTCAGCAGCTTTTGTTTGTCGGAAAATGGCCGATTTTAAAGATTGTGTGAATAAAGCCTCATAAACCAGCAGAGGACATCATCGAGTCAGCTGCCTAAAGGGGCTGTTGAGCAGAAATTAACGGGAAGCTTTGTCGCTGAGTGAGTTTCCAACTGGTCAGCAGCTTTTGTTTGTCCGAAAATGGCCGATTTTAAAGATTTTGTGAATAAAGCCTCTAAAACCAGCAGAGGACATCATCGAGTCAGCTGCCTAAAGGGGCTGTTGAGCAGAAATTAACGGGAAGCTTTGTCGCAGAGTGAGGTTCCAACTGGTCAGCAGCTTTTTTTTGTCCGAAAATGGCCGATTTTAAAGATTGTGTGAATAAAGCCTCATAAACCAGCAGAGGACATCATCGAGTCAGCTGCCTAAAGGGGCTGTTGAGCAGAAATTAACGGGAAGCTTTGTCGCTGAGTGAGTTTCCAACTGGTCAGCAGCTTTTGTTTGTCCGAAAATGGCCGATTTTAAAGATTTTGTGAATAAAGCCTCTAAAACCAGCAGAGGACATCATCGAGTCAGCTGCCTAAAGGGGCTGTTGAGCAGAAATTAACGGGAAGCTTTGTCGCGGAGTGAGGTTCCAACTGGTCAGCAGCTTTTTTTTGTCCGAAAATGGCCGATTTTAAAGATCGTGTGAATAAAGCCTCATAAACCAGCAGAGGACATCATCGAGTCAGCTGCCTAAAGGGGCTGTTGTGGAGATCAAAACCAGCAATTAACGGGACGATTCGGTGCAGAGGGAGGTTCCAACTTGTCAGTAGCCTTTGTTAGCTAAAAAGGAAAATAGTTTTCAACCAGCAGGGCAGATCTAAAACTGGCAGCCACCAGCATTTTGGCATAATGAATAGTTAGCAGCCTAAACAGGCTGTTCTGTTAGTTAGCCTTTATTCCGCTTTTAAAACAAAATGTTTTAACAGGCAGTGTGATCAAAGCCTCACGATGCATTCAGATATGAAAGTCAGATCTGAGTCAGGCCTAACAAATTACCCGCCTAAACGGACTGGTGTCAACAAAAAAAAAAACAGGCCGTAGACAAGAGTGAGGCTCCAACTAGTTACAAGCCTCCGTTACCTGGGAAAATAAACAGTTTAACAACAGGCAGTGTGACAAGGTTTATGATATTTGCAGATCTAAAACTGGCAGCAGAAGGTGTAAATGAGTCAGCTCTGACTAGTCAGCAGCCTAAATGGGCTGTCAGTTCATCCGTCATAAAAAAAACAAACATGTTTTGCAGGCAGTGCGAGCTGAACCTCATCATGATGCATTCAGATACAAAACCAGCACAGGGAATCATTGAGTCAGGCCTAACAAGTTACCTGCCTAAACGGGCTGTGGTAGACAAATCAAACCGGAAATAAACAGGAAGATTCGGAGCATGGTGAGGTCCCAACTTGTTAGTAGCCTGCTATATCTGGAAAAAAAACAGTTTTTAACAACAGGCAGCTTGACAAGGTTTAGGATACTTGCAGATCTAAAACTGGCAGCCACCAGCAGAGGGCGTAATGATTCAAATCTGACTAGTTCGCAGCCTAAACGGGCTGTATTTCGTTAGCAGCCTTTATTCGTCATAAAACTGTTGTTTTTACAGGCAGTGTGACCAGAGCCTCATCATGATGCATTCAGATACGAAACCAGCAGAGGGCATCATTGAGTCAGGCCTAACAAGTTACCTGCCTAAACGGGCTGTTGTACACATCCAAATTGACAATAAAAGGGAAGATTCGGTGCAGCGTGAGGTTCCAACCCATCAGTGGCCTTTGTTACCTGGGAAAAAAGTTTTTAACAACAGGCAACATTAATGAAACTTGCAGATCTAAAGGGGGCGTAATTAACTAAAATCTGACCAATTAGCAGCCTAAACGGGCTGCATTTTGTTAGCAGTCTTCATTCGTCATAAAACAGTTGTTTTTACAAGCAGTGAGACCAAAGCCTCATTATGATGTATTCAGATACGAAACCAGCAGAGGGCATCATTGAGTCAGGCCTAACGAGTTACCTGCCTAAACGGGCTGTGGTAGACAAATCAAACCGGAAATAAACAGGAAGATTCGGAGCATGGTGAGGTCCCAACTTGTCAGTAGCCTGCTTTATCTGGAAAAAAAAACAGTTTTTAACAACAGGCAGCTTGACAAGGTTTAGGATACTTGCAGATCTAAAACTGGCAGCCACCAGCAGAGGGCGTAATGATTCAAATCTGACTAGTTCGCAGCCTAAACGGGCTGTTAGTTAGTTAGCAGCCTTAATTTGGCACAAAAAAAGCTGTTTTAAGAAGCAGTTTGACCGGAGCCTCATCCCGATGCATTCAGATACGAAACCAGCAGAGGGCATCATTGACTCAGGCCTAACAAGTTACCTGCCTAAACGGGCTGTAGTAGACAAATCAAACCGGAAATAAACAAGAAGATTCGGAGCATAGTGAGGTTCCTTGTCAGTAGCCTGCTCTATTGGTACTTTACTTTACTTACCTGAAATAAAATGTTTTAAACAACAGGCAGCGTGACAAGGTGTATGATACTTGCAGATGTAAAACAGGCAGCCACCAGCAGAGGGCGTAATGATTCAAATCTGACTAGTTTGCAGCCTAAACGGGCTGTTAGTTACTTAGCAGCCTTCATTTGGCACAAAAAAAAGCTGATTTTACAAGCAGTTTGACCAAAGCCTCATCACGATGCATGCATATATGAAACCAGCAGAGGGAGCCATTGATTTAGGCTCAACAAGTTACCTGCCTAAACGGGCTGTCGTAGACAAAAAAAACAGAAAGTAAACCGTCGTGAATGCCTTTATCATTAATACCGTTTATCGTCAAATTTTAGATCTGCAAAATTTTAAAGCGAAAAACTGGCAGCTCAGTTGTAGGAATTTTACTGTAATAACAGCTGTGTTATTTTTCCATTCACAGTAATGCGATGTAAAAACAAGGACCATAGATCTGGCACTTTAGTCCTCAACGTTTTACTGAAAAAAATTACAATGGGACCGTTTTTCAGTTTATAGTAATTTGGTGTAAAAACCACCAAAAAGTGGCAATCCGTCATGTTTTGTGACAATGTTTTGTTTCGTTAAGTTCTGTTTTGTTTAAGACTCCATTGCTTCCTGTTTATTCCACTCCCTTGTTTTGTCGCCATGGTTACTTATTGTGTTCACCTGTCTCTGATTAGTGCTCGCCCGCTCACCTGCTTCCCAAGCGCTAATCAGAGGCAGTATTTAAGATTGTCTTTGCCAGTCAGTCGGCCTTGCGTCATTGTTCTTTTCATGCTCGGTCCATGCTAGATTTTTCACGCCCAAGTTCATGCTGCTCCTTCATGCCGTGGATTCATGCTTGTTTTCCTGTCATGTAAGTTTGGTTTATTGTCCATAATTTCGTCTAAGTTTTGTTTCCGCCTTTTGTTCGTACTTTTTTGTAGCTTTTGAGTTCAAGATTAAATCATGTTTTTACCGGCACGTAGTAATGGGTTGATGAGGCGTCATGAAGCGTTTCGACACACTGCAAAACTGTAATGATGCTGTGTCAATACTGTGTCACTAAATACTGACATCTGCTGGACATTACAAATCCCTGCAGGCAACCTAGACTCAACTGACACTGATTTTATGACCTAGTATATACAATAATATAAATTAAGTAATTGTATTTTATTTAGGATTATTTCATATCTTAATTTAAATAAAAATAGTTTTTTTCTTTTTTAGATACAGTCAATAAATAATGTGAACATGTATCATAACATGGAAATCTAAGAGAACGTGTTGTGAATGAGGATACTTGTGGACTGGGAATTTTTATTATTATTATTTTTTTTTTACATGCGCTCTGAATACGCACTGTTGATTGATTAATTGAAACTTGTATTAGTAGATTGCACAGTACAGTACATATTCCGTACAATTGACCACTAAATGGTAACACCCCAATAAGTTTTTCAACTTCAAGTCCACGTTAATCAATTCATGGTGAAAACTTAAGGAGTGATCCATCGAGCTGGATTTGAACCAGTGCCCTAAGGCAGTGGTTCTCAAATGGGGGTACGCGTACCCCTTGGGGTACTTGAAGGTATGCCAAGGGGTACGTGAGATTTTTTTTCAAATCTTCTAAAAATAGCAACAATTCAAAACTCCTTTATAAATATATTTATTGAATAATACGTCAACAAAATATGAATGTAAGTTCAAAAAATGAGAAAAAAAAATACAACAATGCAATATTCAGTGTTGACATCTAGATTTTTTGTGGACATGTTCCATAAATATTGATGTTAAAGTTGTCTTTTTTTGTGAAGAAATGTTAAGAAAGAAGACACTTTAAGTTGATTAATTCTATGTGTAGAAATCTTTATTTTTAATTGAATCACTTGTTTATTTTTCAACAAGTTTTTAGTTATTTGTATATCTTTTTTTTCCAAAATAGTTCAAGAAAGACCACTACAAAGGAGTAATATTTTGCACTGTTATACAATTTAATAAATCAGAAATTTATGACATAGTGCTGTATTTTACTTCATTTGTTTTTTTAAACCAAAAATGCTTTGCTCTGATTAGGGGGTACTTGAATTAAAAAAATGTTCACAGGGGGTACATCACTGAAAAAAGGTTGAGAACCACTGCCCTAAGGAACTCAGCATAAGCAGCTACAGCCCTCTACTCTACTAACTGAGCTATCTAAGGGATTCACTGTTCCTGCTTTTTAATGTAACCAGATGGTTGTGTAGGTGAGACAATGCTGGGTGCTGAGGCAGAAGAAGCAAAGCAGCTTGTTAAGACTTTAGCTTAGAAAACCCCCCGTACCGAAACGGTTCAATACAAATACACGTACCGTTACAGCCCTACTAACAGATCGTGTAGAAACTTTTAATAAAACAGGATGAAACGACAAGGAAATGAACACAAATACCTTTTTTTCCGATATAGGTTGATTGGCAACACTAAATGGTCCCTAGTGTGTGAATGTGAGTGTGAATGTTGTCTGTCTATCTGTGTTGGCCCTGCGACGAGGTGGCGACATGTCCAGGGTGTACCCTGCCTTCCGCCTGATTATAGCTGAGATAGGCGCCAGGGCCCCCCGCGGCTGCGAAAGGGAATAAGCGGTAGAAAATGGATGGATGGATGGATGATCAAAATATTCCCACACGGCGGAAATGATCTCCGACGACGATAAATGACCAACGACAGAAGTGCGGCAATTCTGTTGGCAGCAGCATCTCGTTGACAGATGCTCTTCCTTACAAACAAAGTTTGGCGCGCAGGCGTCAGTGCGACACAGTTTGCGTATCGGTCACGTGACTTTCGAAAAGCGGCACGGGGTTTTGCCCTATGAGCTCGACGCAAGCGCCGATGCATGGGTGTTGCCGGACCCATCACTACTGTCAAGTAAGTTTTGTTTATTGTCCAAAATTTTGTCTAAGTTGTGTTTCCGCCTTGTGCGCGCCTTTTGTTTGTACTTTTTTTTGTACCTTTTGAGTTCAAGATTAAATCCTGTTTTTACCGGCACGCCATGCCCCGAGTCGTCCGTCTGCCTTCCTGGGAGAACAATCAGAATTTTACCGTAAAATTTCCAGATTTCAACATCTGCAACATCTGTTCCCCAGGAAAAAGGCTGTAGGTATGTTTACACGACTTGTAGACACTCCGCATCAAGGGTTTGAATTGGGAGTTAAACCAACAAAAATAATTCCCGGGCGCGGCCACCGCTGCTGCCCACTGCTCCCCTCACCTCCCAGGGGTGATCAAGGGTGATGGGTCAAATGCAGAGGATAATTTCACCACATCTAGTATGTGTGTGACAATCATTGGTACTTTAACATTAACTTCAGGAAGTAAACAGGAAGCTTTGGTGCAATGTGAATAGTGAGGTTCCCCAGGTTGGTAAAGTTAGTTTGATTTCTTTCCATGTTTCTAATATTTAATTAGTTGCACGCTATTTTTATTCAATGTGGGTCTTAAGTCTCGTCTTAAGACCCACTTTTATTCTTTGGCTTTTAACACTACGTGAGTTGTGTGGTCCTCTGTCCTCCAGTTGTCCTGTTTTTTATACACTTTGATTTCTATTTTACTGCTTTAATTGATTTTACCCTTTAAAATAGTTTTTAATCATATTTTTTTTTATATTGGTTTTATATTTATTTATTTTTTGTTTTTATTCAGTCATTGGTGGAGCATAATATTGTTTTTTTTAATATTGTTTTTAACATGGCTGTGCAGCACTTTGGAAACGTTATTGTTGTTTAAATGTTGTTTAAATGTGCCTCAGTAGAAGCATTTAAGTCTCACCTTAAAACTCATTTGTATACTCTAGCCTTTAAATAGACTCCCTTTTTAGACCAGTTGATCTGCCGTTTCTTTTCTTTTTCTTCTATGTCCCACTCTCCCTTGTGGAGGGGGTCCGGTCCGAGGGGGTCCGGTCCGATCCGGTGGCCATGTACTGCTTGCCTGTGTATCGGCTGGGGACATCTCTGCGATGCTGATCCGCCTCCGCTTGGGATGGTTTCCTGCTGGCTCCGCTGTGAACGGGACTCTCGCTGCTGTGTTGGATCCGCTTTGGACTGGACTCTCGCGACTGTGTTGGATCCATTATGGATTGAACTTTCACAGTATCATGTTAGACCCGCTCGACATCCATTGCTTTCCTCCTCTCCAAGGTTCTCATAGTCATCATTGTCACCGACGTCCCACTGGGTGTGAGTTTTCCTTGCCCTTATGTGGGCCTACCGAGGATGTCGTGGTGGTTTGTGCAGCCCTTTGAGACACTAGTGATTTAGGGCTATATAAGTAAACATTGATTGATTGATTGATATAAATAAAGTGGATTGGATTGAATGTCCTGAGTAGTCAGGGTTCAATCCCGGGCTCGGGATCTTTCTGTGTGGAGTTTGCATGTTCTCCCCGTGACTGCGTGGGTTCCCTCCGGGTACTCCGGTTTCCTCCCACTTCCAAAGACATGCACCTGGGGATAGGTTGATTGGCAACACTAAATGGTCCCTAGTGTGTGAATGTTGTCTGTCTATCTGTGTTGGCTCTGCGATGAGGTGGCGACTTGTCCAGGGTGTACGTAGCCTTCCACCCGATTGTAGCTGAGATAGGCGCCAGCGTCCCCCGCGACCAAAAAGGGAATAAGCGGTAGAAAATGGATGGATGGATGGATGGATGGATTGAATGTATTTAGACCAGTGGTTCTTAACCTTATTGGATGTACCGAATCCCAACAATTTCATATGCGCGTTTACCGAACCCTTTAGTGAAAAAAAAAATAAATAAAAAATTCTAATTAAAGACAAAGTTATATGTTTTACTAGTGCACAAAATGAACCGTGCATGAACATCTCGTTCAAAGAACAAAACCACAAATTACACATCTGTAAATCAGATGGAAATTTAGAGGGAACATTGTTTGGGGGTATCCATAATACGCCAATAAGGAGAAGTTTTTAATTACACGATGAGTCGGGTGTGCTTTGACCTCCGCCGAACCCCTGACGCCGACTCACCGAACCCCTAGAGTTCGATCGAACCCAGGTTAAGAACCACTGATTTAGACGCAGAAATGTTTTGGGGTTTGTTTATTTTTTAGGTTTGAGTCCGGGGGTCTTTGGGCATTGGTTTGCATGTTGAAATCTCTTTCAAGTCTTCATCTGGGAGTGTCATTAAGGAGGAAATGGAAAGTTTTCCAAGGAATGTTGGGTCAGGACAGGACAAAAAACGCCCCTTCCTGTTCCTGTTTGAGGAAAAGATTGTGATGAACCAGCACCAGAATCCTCTCTGTTCCTTCCTGCCTGTCACATGTCTTGCAGTGGTCATTTGGTCATTG
The DNA here is from genome assembly GCF_033978795.1 of Nerophis ophidion. Taxonomy (NCBI): domain Eukaryota; kingdom Metazoa; phylum Chordata; class Actinopteri; order Syngnathiformes; family Syngnathidae; genus Nerophis; species Nerophis ophidion. The sequence continues at coordinate 2,810,498 of NC_084620.1, forward strand.
ACGTGAGCGCCATCCCCTGCAGCCACGCTGTGTTTTTATTTATTTCCGTCACGGTGCATTCAATGCCTGGTCCCGCAGTGCGTTTGATGACCTACTTGAGCACAATAGCGCCGAGCGGAGTGCATCCCGAGCTGGGAATCTGTGCAGTTGACTGGAGAGCCGCCCTTGGATGTTGACACAATCCATCACATAAGCGGCCGCCCGCATTCACGTTGTTTTCACACCGCTTGGTCTATAGTTTTTTTTTTTGTTATCTGGCGGCGCGAGCGAGAGGCCTGGCGGCCAGCAGCCAGCCGTCTTCATTACCTCAGAGTTATGGAGCTCGGTGTCAACAGGGGACACTTATTAGCTGGTGCTAGGCTTTGCAGCACAATTACGCTGACATGTAGGCACCGTTTTTGTGTGTCGTTTTGGCAATGCTGAAAACACAGATGGTACCGAACAACGCTTGCACTTATTTATCTCAACCAAAACATGTTTGACTTTAAAATCAGGTTAACTAGAACTGCAGTCAATGAGATACTATCTACACCAGGGGTCACCAATCTTTTTGAAACCAAGAGCTACTTCTTGGGTACTGATTAATGCGAAGGGCTACCAGTTTGATACACACTTAAATAAATTGTCAAAAATTTGCTTAATTTACATTCAATAAATAAATCTATATATATAAAAAAAAATGGGTATTTCTGTCTGTCATTCCTTCGTACATTTTTTCCTTTCACTGAAGGTTTTTAGTAGAGAATAAATGATGAAAAAAAACACTTAATTGAACGGTTTAAAAGAGGAGAAAACACAAAAAAAATGTAAATTAAATTTTGAAACATGGTTTATCTTCCGTTTCGACTCTTTAAAATTCAAAATTCAACCGAAAAATATGAAGAGAAAAACTGGCTAATTCGAATCTTTTTGAAAAAATTCAAAATAATTTATGGAACATCATTAGTAATTTTTCCTGATTAGGATTAATTTTAGAATTTTGATGACATGTTTTAAATAGGTCAAAATCCAATCTGCACTTTGTTCGAATATATAACAAATTGGACCAAGCTATATTTGTAACAAAAACAAATCATTATTTCTTCTAGATTTTCCAGAACAAAAATTTTAAAAGAAATTCAAAAAACTTTAAAATAAGATTTAAATTTGATTCTACAGATTTTCTAGATTTGCCAGAATTTTTTTTTAAATTTTAATCATAAGTTTTTAGAAATATTTCACAAATATTTTTCATCAAAAAAACAGGAGCTAAAATGAAGAATTAAATTAAAATGTATTTATTATTCTTTACAATAAAAATAAATAAATTTACTTGAAAATTGATGTAAATTGTCAGGAAAGAAGAGGAAGGAATTTAAAACGTAAAAAGGTATATGTGTTTAAAAACCCTAAAATCACTTTTAAGGTTGTATTTTTTCTCTAAAATTGTCTTTCTGAAAGTAATAAGAAAAAAAAAAAAAAATTTATTTGAACAAGTGAAGACCAAGTCTTTAAAATATTTTCCGGGATTTTCAAATTCTATTAGAGTTTTGTCTCTTTTATAATTAAAAATGTTGAGCAAAGCGAGACCAGCTTGCTAGTACATAAATAAAATTTAAAAAAATAGAGGCAGCTCACTGGTAAGTGCTGCTATTTGAGCTATTTTTAGAACAGGCCAACGGGCGACTCATCTGGTCCTTACGGGCTACCTGGTGCCCGCGGGCACCGTGTTGGTGACCCCTGCTATCCACTGAAAGCAGCGATAAGATTTGCATTCTTAAGTTAAGGCTTAAAGTATCAAAATGACTCCAAAGGTGCCTGAAACTAGAAGTTCTGCGTTTTCCGGGGGCTAATCCTAGGAAGTGCGCCAGAGAAGTTCCAGGAGGACGCGGCTCCTGGAGAAAAGAGCGTCGTCTTGTCTGCAGAAAAGTTTGAAATTTATTTTGAACATGTATAAAATTTCAATACAATACATCAAATATTTCACATATTTTCATTTTTTCCTTTCAACATGTCTGAAAATGAGTAGGTAGAAACAACACTTATTTAATTCTACCTTGTTTTTTTACTTCACAACAATAACTAATACATTTGCCCACTTCCTGTTCTAAATACAACAGTTTTCTTCATAAATACTTAAGTCAGTTGTGATTCACTGACTGGAATAAATGCTATAGTCTTTTCAATAGGTTCAAAAATCTATCATAAGTCTTCTTCTTTGTACTTTGTGAACGCTTGCAGATTGAACAGTTTCTTAAAGTGGATCATATTAGTACATTGTTTGACTTATTTTCTTAACCCGTTCTATTATTTAATTCCACATACTGATATGCTAAAGGTTTTAAATGTTGTACGTGCATACAAAGGTTTTAAGTTAGATTGTTCTCTAAGGTTACATTTTTCCTCTTTTGTTAAAAACAGTTGTTGTACATTAATAGATAGCAGGTTATAGTTTGTTTTGTACATCATTTTAGCTGTTTATAAATTTACCAAATCATTGATTTCTTTATTTTGGATTCAATAAATAAAGGGTTTGTATGTTCTCTATATCCAACATTATGTACTATTCTAACTGACGTTTTTTGCAACACGGTTAGTGACTGAAGCATACTTTTTTAGTTATTTCCCCATATTTCTGCACAATAACCCAGATATAACACTTGCCAGCAGTAGAAAATATATACTGATTTTTGGTTAAGTTTATATTTTGCCTTATTCATTATTGAAATATTTCTTTCCACCTTATGTTTCACATTTTCTATATGAGATTCATTTTATAATCTATTATAATGTGATTTATTTGACTCTTTTTCAAAATCTACTCTGTCTATTTGTATTTGTGTTTGACTTTCTTTTACCAATTAGCATTATTGTAGTTTTACTGAGATTCAAAAATTGTCTGTTCTAGTCAAACCCTCTTTTTAATTTTTTCATTTCGCCTGTGATTTGTATTAGCTTCTGTGTTCTGTACTGAATAAACCAGTGGTTCTCAAATGGGGGTACGCGTACCCCTGGGGGTACTTGAAGGTATGCCAAGGGGTACGTGAGATTTTAAAAAATATTCTAAAAATAACAAGAATTCAAAAATACTTTATAAATGTGTTTATTGAATAATACTTGAACAAAATATGAATGTAAGTTCATAAAGTGTGAAAAGAAATGCAGCAATGCAATATTCAGTGTTGACAGCTAGATTTTTTTGTGGACCTGTTCCATAAATATTGATGTTAAATATTTTGTTTTTGTGAAGAAATGTTTAGAATGAAGTTGATGAATCCAGATGGATCTCTATTACAATCCCCAAAGAGGGCACTTTAAGTTGATGATTACTTCTATGTGGAGAAATCTTTATTTGTAATTAAATCACTTGGGTTTTTTTTCAACAAGTTTTTAGTTATTTTTTTATCTTTTTTTCCAAATAGTTCAAGAAAGACCACTACAAATGAGCAGTATTTTGCACTGTTATACAATTTTAATAAATCAGAAACTGATGACATAGTGCTGTATTTTATTTCTTTATCTCTTCTTGTCAACCAAAAATGCTTTGCTCTGATTAGGGGGTACTTGAATTAAAAAAAATGTTTACAAGGGGTACATCACTGAAAAAAGTTTGCAAACCACTGGAATAAAACACAGGAGTGTCATCTGCAAATGAAGTCTTTTGTAACTTTACAAATGTCGTTGATGTAAAAATGTAACAATTTTGGTCCAAGTATTGATCCCTGAGGTACGCCGCAAAGATATATTTAGCGCTGTTAACATGTTTGTTCGACGAGTGATATCTTAAAGGCCAGTTGGGTGTTTTTTTACTGTTTGTTTCATTTTTTGCTACGTGTATATGGCCTATATTTTTATTTCCGACAGTCCAAATATGTACTATACTTTCTCTGTCGTTTGTCATTGCATCGCGATCGCCTCCTTCGCACCGATGCAAACAGTTTCAACACTAAATGATTACATTTTAATCACCACTCTTGCAGATGTGGGTGTTAGACTCTACTCACATTCCATTGTCGAACAGTCAGAGATCGGGTCTTCTGGAAGATTTCAGAGGAACTTGATTGATTGATACTTTTATTAGTAGATTTCACAGTACAGTACATATTCCGTACAATTGACCACTAAATGGTAACACCCCAATTAGTTTTTCAACTTGTTTAAGTCCACATTAATCAATTCATGGTAATGAAACGGGGTTACATGTAAATGTTACAGCGTTGGTCTCACTCCTGCAAAAGCACAATCGATTACGTTCATAAGCACCACAGAAAAACTTCCGCCAAAGGTGCGCCCCGATTAATTATTCACTCTCTTATAGGGAAAGAGCCAATAAGTGAACCTCCGTACTGAGGATGTCGTTGTGGTTTGTGCAGCCCTTTGAGACACTTGTGATTTAGGGCTGTATAAATAAACATTGATTGATTGATTGATTGATTGATTAGACTAATGGGTAAAAGAGTCAAAAAGTGTTGCTGGGGCCAAGTCCAAGGCTATTGGGGAATTTACAATTTTAAGCTATTAAAGTAGTTGGGGTTACATATTCAGACACATTATTCTTTTCAAGTGATTAGAAATACCAAAACAAACAAATATATCCGTCTATTTTTACAAATACAAATAGACGGAATAGAAATTGAAAGAGTAAATGAAACCAAATTTCTGGATATAAAGATTGATGTTAATTTGAACTGGAAATCTCAAGTAAAAAATATACAACATAAAGTAGTAAGAAATACGTCAATAATGAATAAAGCCAAATATGTTCTGGACTAAAAATCACTTCATATTCTGTATCTGAGTTACTGTGTAGAAATATGGGGAAATAATTACAAAAGTAGGCTTCATTCACTAACAGTTTCCAAAAAAGATCAGTTAGAATAATACATCATGTTGGATATAGAGAACATACAAAGCCTTTATTTATTGAATCAAAGATACTGAAATTCCACAACAAAGTGAATTTACAAACAGCTAAAATTATACACAAAGCAAACTATAACCTGCTTCCCAAAAATATACAACAATTCTTCTCAACAAAAGAAGAAAAAATATAATCTTAGAGAAAAATGTCATTTAAAACATTTGTACGCACGTCCAACACTTAAGACCTTTAGTGTATCAGTATGTGGAATGAAATGATGGAATGGATTAAGCAAAGCAATCAAACAATGTACTAATATCATCCACTTCAAGGAACTCTTCAAACTGGAAGTGTTTACAAAGTACAAAGATAAACATTCTGATTTTATTCATTCTCAAAATAATCTTACTTATCTCATCGTATGGAATAAAACTTACTTCGCCAATTATTTATTTATTTTTATTGTGATTACTTATGGAGCGTACATTATGAATACATTGAGAACAGGAAGTGAACAAAAGTTTTAGCAAGTGTTATGTAAAAGAAAAGGGGTAGGATTAAATAAGCTCTGCTTCTTCCTACTCCTTTTCCAACATGTTGAAAAGAGGAACTGGAAATTGTGACGTATCATGTTGTATGTGTGATGTATCATGTTGTATGTGTGATGTATCATGTTGTATGTGTGATGTATCATGTTGTATGTGTGATGTATCATGTTGTATGTGTGATGTATCATGTTGTATGTGTGATGTATCATGTTGTATGTGTGATGTATCATGTTGTATGTGTGATGTATCATGTTGTATGTGTGATGTATCATGTTGTATGTTTGATGTATCATGTTGTATGTGTGATGTATCATGTTGTATGTGTGACGTATCATCTTGTATGTGTGATGTATCATGTTGTATGTGTGATGTATCATGTTGTATGTGTGATGTATCATGTTGTATGTGTGATGTATCATGTTGTATGTGTGATGTATCATCTTGTATGTGTGATGTATCATGTTGTATGTGTGATGTATCATCTTGTATGTGTGATGTATCATGTTGTATGTGTGATGTATCATCTTGTATGTGTGATGTATCATGTTGTATGTGTGATGTATCATGTTGTATGTGTGATGTATCATGTTGTATGTGTGATGTATCATGTTGTATGTGTGATGTATCATGTTGTATGTGTGATGTATCATGTTGTATGTGTGATGTATCATGTTGTATGTGTGATGTATCATGTTGTATGTGTGATGTATCATGTTGTATGTGTGATGTATCATGTTGTATGTGTGATGTATCATGTTGTATGTGTGATGTATCATGTTGTATGTGTGATGTATCATGTTGTATGTGTGATGTATCATGTTGTATGTGTGATGTATCATGTTGTATGTGTGATGTATCATCTTGTATGTGTGATGTATCATGTTGTATGTGTGATGTATCATGTTGTATGTGTGATGTATCATGTTGTATGTGTGATGTATCATCTTGTATGTGTGATGTATCATGTTGTATGTGTGATGTATCATGTTGTATGTGTGATGTATCATGTTGTATGTGTGATGTATCATGTTGTATGTGTGATGTATCATGTTGTATGTGTGATGTATCATGTTGTATGTGTGATGTATCATGTTGTATGTGTGATGTATCATGTTGTATGTGTGATGTATCATGTTGTATGTGTGATGTATCATGTTGTATGTGTGATGTATCATGTTGTATGTGTGATGTATCATGTTGTATGTGTGATGTATCATGTTGTATGTGTGATGTATCATGTTGTATGTGTGATGTATCATGTTGTATGTGTGATGTATCATGTTGTATGTGTGATGTATCATGTTGTATGTGTGATGTATTATGTTGTATGCTTGCATGTTCCAAATAAACTCAAACTCAAACTCCAAACAATAGCCAGTGATAGCAGTCAGGCCGCATGGGCTTCCCTGGTTCCAACCTACTGTACACATAATCTTCTGCAGCTCGATTCCTTGCTTCAAAGTTTCTCATCAGTCAGCACATTCCTCACCTTGATTTGTTACTGCGAGGCAGGACTGCTAATGGAGCATCGCGGGCGGCTCCATCAATTGGTTCCATGTCAACTCGCTGTGGAGCACATGAAGAGTCTATGGATTTTCTTTTTTAAATTGCTGTAATGTCGCATGCAGTCTAAAATCAATCACGCGCTGTCTTAGTGTAATTCACAATTATGTTGAATTTTTCTGTGATTCATAAGAACAGCCACAGTGTTTATGTGCCATAAAAAGGTTGTTTGCAACCTTGTTAAGATGTTTTAAAACAAAAAATATAACAAGGACATCAATCAATCAATCAATCAATGTTTACTTATATAGCCCTAAATCACTAGTGTCTCAAAGGGCTGCACAAACCACTACGACATCCTCGGTAGGCCCACATAAGGGCAAGGAAAACTCACACCCAGTGGGACGTCGGTGACAATGATGACTATGAGAACCTTGGAGAGGAGGAAAGCAATGGATGTCGAGCGGGTCTAACATGATACTGTGAAAGTTCAATCCATAATGGATCCAACACAGTCGCGAGAGTCCAGTCCAAAGCGGATCCAACACAGCAGCGAGAGTCCCGTTCACAGCGGAGCCAGCAGGAAACCATCCCAAGCGGAGGCGGATCAGCAGCGCAGAGATGTCCCCAGCCGATACACAGGCAAGCAGTACATGGCCACCGGATCGGACCGGACCCCCTCCACAAGGGAGAGTGGGACATAGAAGAAAAAGAAAAGAAACGGCAGATCAACTGGTCTAAAAAGTTACCATAAATGGTTTAACACGGGGTTCAGCAATCCGTGGCTCTCGAGCCGCATGCAGCTCTTTAGTGCCGCCCTAGTGGTGGCTCTCTGGAGCATCTTTAAAAAAGATTGAAAATTGAAAAAGATGGGAGGAAATAATTTTATTGTTTAGGTATGGGTTTTTTTTTATGACAAAAATGACACAAACCTTCCCAATAGAAAGCCCACTCTGTCCCCTCTTTCTGCCCGTGTGGTGGGTTCTCTCTCGCTGGCTTGGGGTCTGACCGTCCGCTGCTTCTCTCGTGCCCTGTTCTCTGCCAGGCGTCTGTCTGCGGCCTGCTGCCGGCTCTACCGGGCGGCGCGGTGGGCCGGGCTGCGTGGGGCCGGTGGTCCCTGGTTCCCTGGGCGCCACACCTGCTGTTTGGGTTGGACTCTCTGGGCGGCTGGGGCCACACTCTGGCTCCCACGCACACTGGGAGTCAAATATATTGTACATACAAACACACATATACTCACACACACACACACACACACACACACACCGTTATTCATACATACAAACACACATATACTCACACACACACACACACACACCGTTATTCATACATACAAACACACATATACTCACACACACACACACACACCGTTATTCATACATACAAACACACATATACTCACACACACACACACACCGTTATTCATACATACAAACGTCCATACATTGGTACCTACGCTCCCACATACGTACACAAATACATTACATACCTATACTCCAAGTCCGTCCATCCACACGCACATTCACGATACAAAAATACACATACTGTACATATACATTCACTGTACAAACAAACATACATATACTTTACATATACATTTACTGTACAAACATTCATATACACATTGTGTTCATATACAAGTACATATACTGTACATACATACACTCATGCACATAATCATGTATCATCAAACATATATCAATGTTGTTGCCCTAGGGTAAACTGGGTAACACAAGGCATATTGACAGAGCTTAAACCATTGTTACTATAACAATCTACAAGATTAATATAGGTTGCCTCTCTCTCTTCCCTTTCATCTTTCGGTATTCCTTCTTTTTTATTTATTTATTTATTTTTTGATTTCATTTATTTATTTATTTTTATTATCTTTCTAGCTGTCATTATGTATACGTATTGTTGCATTTGAACAACTGTATTGTTGTTAATAGAGGTCAACTATTGGTTTTGTTCATGATCAATAGCGCTTTTTCTATTGGTATTTGTATTGCTCCAGTTTTAGTGTAAAAATGCTCATTGTCATTACTATATTATTTATTTCACTAACTGCTTATTTGCTATCACTTTTACGATCATATTTGTACATACTGTATGTGCTGGTGTTGTTCTATTGTTGTTGTTGTTATTGTTGTGTTTGCTGTTGTTGTTTGTGTCTCTCTGTCTAATCCCACTCTTATCCCTACAATTTCCCCCTCTGTCTTCCTTTTGTTCTCTTTCTATCCCCTCCTGCTCCGGCCCGGCTGCCCCAAAAGATAATATAAATACATTTAATAAAGTCAAATTCAAATAAGGCAACAAAAGAAGTATCCTACACTTCTCTTTTGTAAAGTAAATCTGAACAGCCGATACGGGCATCTACATCAACTATATGATTTGCCTGAGAAGCTGGACAGGACAAAAAAAAGAAAAAAGAAAGCCCACTGTTTATGTTTGTGTTTATGCTTCACCGATGAGAGTATTTGGTGAACGTCGTTTTGTCCTACTAATTTTGGCGGTTCTCGAACTCACCATAGTGTGGACTGTGACGCAACAGTTTGTTTACATGTAAAATCTTACACTCCTTCTTTGTCATTTTATGCTGTGCGTGAATGCACAAAAGTGCGCTTTGTTGATGTTATTGACTTGCGTGGAGTGCGAATCAGGCATATTTGGTCAGTGCATGACTGCAAGCTAATCCGAATCAGAATAGTTTTTATTGCCATTGTTTGAGAACGGGTTCACAAACTACAAATTTTTCTTGGTGCAATCGTGCAACATAAAAGACATATAAGACAGAATAGTTAATAAGATGAGCTGTAACTGAGCTATCAGATCTTGTTATTGTTCATGTGTCTGATGGCCGAAGGGGAAAAAACTGTTCAGGTGGCGGGAGGTGTGGGTCTGGATGGACCGTAGTCTCCTGCCTGAGGCGAGAGGTCAGAATAGTTTGTGTCTAGGGTGAGAAGAGTCAGCTGTGATGTCTCCTGGTCCTGGGGGAGAAAAGATCTTGGAGGGCCTAATCAATGCTAACATGCTATTTAGGCTACATGTATGTACATATTGCGTCATTATGTCTCATTTGTAGGTATATCTGAGCTCATTTAATATCCTTTACTTTTATCTTCTTTGTATATAATTTAGTTTTGCATGTCTCAGGACACATTATCTGTATGTAATATTGGCTGCATTTCAGAACGTTGTTTGTGAGCCATGTTGTTCCAGACCACAGCAAACGTTACCATGTTGTTCCAGACCACAGCAAACATTACCTAGCTTGCCAAAGATTGTAATGAATCTATTAAAATAAGACAGCTTGCCATTTCCTTTTAACTTGGACACATATCTATACCTTTGGCTATTAAAAGCCAGTAATTTCCAGGAGTTATTTCACGTTCTGAGTAGCCTCTGATTTAGTAATGGTTTCTAATTTTGTAAAAATGCAAAGAATAAATATTAAATCTCAACATTTCTGTCAAGGAAAATTTGCTTCAGCCTGCGACAAATAGTATTTTTGATTGTATTATAGCTAATATAGACACTTAGGTCATGTGTTGCCTTGTATAAGGCTTTTATTTTTTTGCGGCTCCAGACGGATTAGTTTTTTGTACTTTTGGTCCAGTATGGCTCTTTCGACGTTTTGGGTTGTTGACCCCTGGTTTAACAGAACATACATGTGTACATTTTCTAAATGTTTTCAGCAGGGGTGGGCAAACTGCCTTTGGGCCACATCCGGCCTGTTGGTCCCTTTCGTCCGGCCCGCCAAATATTGAGCAGATTGAGCAAAGATCTGTTTTGAGAATTGCCACAACAAAACTAATACTAGACTTGGACGCACTAGTGAAAAAAGGGTGAACCACAACACTGCTTCCACTAAAAGAGAATGGATTAAGCCTTTAATACCATTTGTACCATTTCGTTGATATATTGTTAAAAATAGATGTATTATGATTAAAACAGCCCATGTTTGAGAAGCTTACTCTCCGTTCCAACAGACATTATTTGTATCATGTCCTTGCCCAGCCCGTCCGTCAAATTTCAACAGCCAATGTGGCCCCTGGGCCACAAAGTTTGCCCACCCCTGGTCTATAGAGTGGAACCTTGATTTACGAACCAATTATGTTCGACAAAGGTTTGCATAGTGAAACAAATTTATTAATAAGAAACTTTGTAAATATGAATAATGAGTTCCAGTCTCGACAAAAGTCCATATTTTAGTGAAGGTTTGTGCACTTTAAACAACATAAAGTGCTATATATACAAACCCCGTTTCCATTAGAGTTGGGAAATGATGGCAGTAGAGGTAAATATAAACGGAATACAATGATTTGCAAATCCTTTTCAACCCATATTCAATTGAATGCACTAAAAAGAAAAGATATTTGATGTTCAAACTCATAAACATTATTTCTTTTTCGCAAATAATGATTAACATAGAATTTCATGGCTGCAACACATGCCAAAGTAGTTGGGAAAGGGCATGTTCACCACTGTGTTACATCACCTTTTTTTTTTTTAACAACACTCCATAAACGTTTGGGAACTGAGGAAACTAATTGTTGAAGCTTTGAAAGTGGAATTATTTCCCATTCTTGTTTTATGTAGAGCTTCAGTCGTTCAACAGTCCGGGGGCTCCGCTGTCGTATTTTACGCTTCATAATGTGCCACACATTTTCGATGAGAGACAGGTCTGGACTGCAGGCGGGCCAGGAAAGTACCCGCACTCTTTTACTACGAAGCCACGCTGTTGTAACACGTGGCTTGGCATTGTCTTGGTGAAATAAGCAATGATAACGTTGCTTGGATGACAACATATGTCGCTCCAAAACCTGTATGTACCTTTCAGCATTAATGGTGCCTTCACAGATGTGTAAGTTACCCATGCCTTGGGCACTAATACACCCCCATACCATCACACATGCTGGCTTTTGAACTTTGCCCCTATAACAATCCAAATTATTTTCCTCTTTGTTCTGGAGGACACCACGTCCTCTGTTTCCAAATATATTTGAAATGTGGACTCGTCAGACCACAGAACACCTTTCCACTTTGCATCAGTCCATCTTAGGTGAGCTCGGGCTCAGCCAAGCTGGCGGCGTTTCAGGGTGTTGTTGATGAATGGGTTTAGCTTTGCATAGTAGAGTTTTAACTTGCACTTACAGATGTACCGACCAACTGTAGTTACTGACAGTGGTTTTATGAAGTGTTCCTGAGCCCATGCGGTGATATCCTTTACACACTGATGTCAGTTTTTGATGCAGTACCGCCTGAGGGATCAAAAGTCTGTAATATCATTGCTTATGTGCAGTGATTTCTCCAGATTCTCGGAACCTTTTTGATGATTTTATGGATCGCAAGTGGTAAAATCCCTAAATTCCTTGCAATAGCTTGTTGAGAAATGTTGTTCTAAAACTGTTTTACAATTTGCTTACAAAGTGGTGACCCTCACCCCATACTTGTTCGTGAAATACTTAGCATTTCATGGAAGTTGTTTTTATACCCAATCATGGCACCCAACTGTTCCCAATTAGCCTGCACACCTGTGGGATGTTCCATATAAGTGTTTGATGAGCATTCCTCAACCTTAAAAGTATTTATTGCCACCTTTCCCAACTTCTTTGTCACGTGTTGCTGGCATCAAATTTTAAAGTGAATGATTATTTGGAACAGAACATTTTTTATCAGTTTGAACATCAAGTAAGTTGTCTTTGTAGCATATTCAACTGAATATGGGTTGAAAATGATTTGCAAATCATTTTATTCAGTTTGTATTTACATCTAACATAATTTCCCAACTCATATGGAAACAGGGTTTGTACAATACTGTATATAAAACAAACACAACAAGGGGGTGATGGATCAACTTTCTCTTTATCAACAAGCCAAAACAATAAGCTGAACTGTCCTGTATGCCTTGCTCTGCCAACACGCACCCACACACAGAAGACCCTTTGGTGCCCTCACAAACGATCAGAAATCACCAAAATCTCTAACTTTATGACCGTATTGCTACAATAACAAACATTTAAAAACGTGAACACTAAAATTACATTAACATTGGCAAAAGAGGAGCTGACAGAAAAAAGGAGCAGACAGAGGGAAAACAGATTTAATTTTTTTTTATTTTATTAGGATAGATAGACCTGAAATGGATTGACAGATTTAAGTGTTCAAAAATATTTAAAAAAAATAAAATAAAATCATGATTTATTTTCAACATATTCATGATTAAGACCCTCCCAGGTATGGGATCGACCGAAAACATCGGTTTTGAAAATGAAAACTATCAAAACGGCCCTCAGTGGTAAAAATTTGGACACCCCTGTACTAAATTAGTGTAGTTTCTGGACTATAGAGCATACAGGTATTCCAGCCGCACCTACCAAATTTTAGATGGACAAAAAATGTTTACATGCATTAGCTGCTCCAGGCTATAAGCTACAGGTATATGCCAGTACAAATGATATTGTAATTGTGACCTCAGGGAAATTACAAAACCGAAACGTTACAAAAGGAATGCCATTGTAAGTTAATCATACTAATACAGACACCTGTAAAGGTGTTAGCATATTTGCTAATGGTAACAGCTCCAGTTTGATTACATTACAATAGCATGAAAACACTCCCACAGACATTACACATAGGGAGTTTTTGTAAATATGAATTGTTTTAGTTATATCGTAAAACTTACAACTTAAAAATAGTAGACAAAATGGTATTTACTTCCGGTTCATGGCACTAAACAAAAAGTTCATTTTCAACTTGCAGTGAGATAACTGGTCCAAAAGATGGTGCCATAGCACAAATAAAAGTACACCTTTTCAGTGTGTCTGTCAGTGTTATGAAAACTGTTTTTTGAATACAAAGAATTATGGACGTTAGCGAAGAAAAATCCATAAATTAGCTGCACACGTTTATAAGCCACGGTGTTCAAAGCGTTGGAAAAAAGTATTGTCTGGAAAATACGGTATATTAGTGAAGTGAATTATATTTATATAGCGCTTTTCTCTAGTGACTCAAAGCGCTTTACATAGTGAAACCCAATATCTAAGTTACATTTAAACCAGTGTGGGTGGCACTGGGAGCAGGTGGGTAAAGTGTTTTGCCCAAGGACACAACGGCAGTGACTAGGATGGCGGAAGCGGGAATCGAACCTGCAACCCTCAAGTTGCTGGCACAGCCGCTCTACCAACCGAGCTATGCCCCCCCATTATTTGTTATAAGTACAAAATCCACTTTTTTTTTAAAACTATGTAACCATGAAGCTACTGATATGTTCCCTCCCCCCATTCATGTAGTATTCGAGTTAATTAAATCGTGTTGTTGGGTTTTATTTTAGTCTGAAGCGTGACCTCCTCACAGATGTTCTGCTTTCTCCGCCAGATGTTGCCCGAGCCATCGAGCTGCTGGAGAAGCTGCAGGAGTCGGGCGACGTTCCGGGTCACAAACTGCAGTCCCTGAAGAAAGTGCTGCAGAGCGAGTTCTGCACAGCGATCAGAGAGGTAAGGAGGGGACGCTGGCGTCACCGTGCACTTCATCTACTGAGAAGACAGTTGGATGACTCGTCTCCTGGTGGCGGCGGAGACTCGTCTCGACAAATCAGCCTCCTGGTCGGGGGGAAAAAGAAAAGGAAGACGAGCAAACGGGCCGCGAACGATGCCAAGCTTTGAGAGCGAGCTGATATTGCTGATGATCTTCAATCACCTTTTGCATTTAAAGGCTGCCATCATGGAAGAATAGCGTCCTCTCGTTTCCACATTGCAGTACATTGCAGTAGAAGTTCACCTGCACCTTCACCTTTCACGACCCGCTGCAGTAATTATGTCCATTAGTGGCAGTCATGCCTCAAGTACCCTCCATGTTTACAATGTAGAACATTCACGACAGAGCTCCTGCGCCTTTATACGCTCTTTAATGCAGCATGGCTGACTGATTCACTGTGAAATCAATTTAAACAGCTTCATTTAAAAGAGGTTTTTCTTGGCATGCGCTGTAACAAAGTGTCTTTAAAAGACGCTCTAACACAATGTGTCGTTACCCCTGTCAGGTGTACCAGTACATGCATGAAACCATCACCGTCAACGGCTGCCCAGAGTATCAGGCCAGAGCCACCGCCAAGGTAACAACACAGCAAGGTTGCATTTATGTACAGTTTTCAAGAAACCAAACATTTTGCTGTGGAAACAATGTATTAAATGTGGAAAGATTTGTGCTATAAGAGCTATGCTGAAAAGTCAGCAATAAAAAAAACTGTTTAATAATATTTAGTAAAATAAAATAGTATAATGCAAAAATATTTGTTTAAAACATCTATGTTTGATAAATGATTTTTTACATTATTTAACATTGTTTTGTGTTGGTGTGTATATGTATATGTGCATGTGTGGGGAAAAAATCACAAGACTACTTCATTTCTACAGAACTGTTTCATGAGGGGTTCCCTCAATCATGAGGACATTTTTTGCATTTAAAAAATCTGATGATTGAGGGACTGCGATGAGGTGGCGACTTGTCCAGGGTGTACCCCGCCTTCCGCCCGATTTTGGCTGAGATAGGCGCCAGCGCCCCCCGCGACCCCAAAAGGGAATAAGCGGTAGAAAATGGATGGATGGATGGATGATTGAGGGAACCCCTCATGAAACAGTTCTGATTTCACTGCGCTTGTTGAGGGATGACAGGTCTGGATGATATATAATAAACAGTTTGTCTTTTAAGCATAGGTTGCATCGTTTATAGCCACCATTGTAAGGTGTGCTGGATGCAAGAATTTGCCATGTTATTGAATATTCAACATTATTGTCTTTGAGGTTCCAAATGTGCTTGCTGAGTTCTGTGGCGTTCCGCAAGGTCTGGTTTCTAAAGGAGGTCTTGTGATTTTTCCCACACATACATATTGCGCGATACCACTATTCTCTGGATAATCCAGAGAATAGTGGTATTCACTTGCATATTGGAAATTTGCTTAAGAAAATACTCCAACAGTTGTACACAAATGCAATTATATTGTCAAAATGTCGTCCAGGAACGTTTTTGAAATGTTTTCCTTGAATGCATATCCACAATTTGCACACAACTTGGTAACAGTTTTATCTAAAGTTATTTCAGGGTGTATTTTGGAGGTAAATTTGAAAAAGACGGCCGAAAAAAGACAGCAGAATAAAAATCTGAATAGTATATGTGTAAAATACTTTATACAACTAGAAAATGAAATTTTGGTTGAAATTGTGCCTGAATGCTGAAAAGCCGAAGGTGAACCGAAATGCATACAGTTAGCACGCTAGCCAGATAGCGTCAAGTAACAACATTTCTCACTTTTGAGTGTGTAAAACAAGCCATAAAAGCTAGCATACTAACATGCTAACTCGTGTTTCACCGATACCAGTATTTTGGTACCGGTACCGGTACCAAAATGTATTTTGATGCTTTTCTAAATAAAGGAGACCACAAAAAATTGCATTATTGGCCTTATTTTAACAAACAATCTTCCGGTATATTAAACATATGTTTCTTATTGCAAGTTTGTCCTTAAATAAAATAGTGAACAAAAAAGACAACTTTTCTTTTAGTAGTAAGTAAACAAACAGACTTCTAATTTAGCTGCTGACATATGCAGTAACATACTGTGTCATTTTCCATTCTATAATTTTGTCAAAATTATTAAAGACAAGTGGTAGAAAATGAATTATTAATCTACTTGTTCTTTTACTTTCAAAATCAGCTTACTTTGTCTTTCAACATTTTCTATCGACAATTCTGTTAAAATGTAAAAATCACTTATTCTTCTGTTGTTTTGATGCTTTACTATTATTAGTTTTGGATGATACCAAAACTTTATGCATCAAACCGATACCAAGTCGTTACAGGATCATACTTTTGGTCATATTCAAAGTCCTCCTGTGTCCAAGGACATATTTCCTGAGTTTATAAACTTAAAATACATTTAAAAAAAACAGAAATAGATTTTGTCATGCTAAAAAATACTGATGTAATCATAGCAGTATCGACTAGATACACTCCTGTACTTGATATCATTACAGTAGATGTTAGGTGTAGAACCACCAACGGCATTTGTTTACATTTTGACGCCAGTGAGCTACGTACGGTGTGTCGTGAAGCATGTTTAGCTATTCCTTGTCCTGCAGGGATGATAGTCGTAACAAACTTACTTTATTTGTCGCCATGGAGGCGAGGATTAGTGATTTAGAAGTAGCGATAACACTGCCGACACTGAATATGATTAGTTAGTATTGTGGTACTATACCAATACTGGTGTGCCGAACAACCCCAATGCTAACGTTAACATTCTATAATTAGCATGCGTGAGGTAACAAAATATTTAAAGGCCTACTTACACCCACTACTAGCGACCACGCAGTCTGATAGTTAATATATCAATGATGAAATATTAACATTGCAACACATGCCAATACGGCCGCTTTAGTTTATTAAATTACAATTTTAAATTTCCCGCGGAGTTTCTTGTTGAAAACGTTGCGTAATGATGACGCTTATGATGACGTCTCGGGTTGTAGCGGACATATTAGCCCAGCACCACACACGGCTAAAAGTAGTCTCTCTTGTGGGGCGGCATAGCTCAGTTGGTAGAGTGGCCGTGCCAGCAACTTGAGGGTTGCAGGTTCGATTCCCGCTTGTGCCATCCTAGTTTCTGCCGTTGTGTCCTTGGGCAAGACACTTTACCCACCTGCTCCCAGTGCCACCCACACTGGTTTAAATGTAACTTAGATATTGGGTTTCACTATGTAAAGCGCTTTGAGTCACTTGAGAAAAGCGCTATATAAATATAATTCACTTCACTTCACTTCACTCTTTACATCACATAATTACACAGTATTTTGGACATCTGTGTTGCTGAATCTTTTGCAATTTGTTCAATTAATAATGGAGACTATAAAGAATAATGCTGTTGGTGGAAAGTGGTGGATTGCAGCTGCCTTTAGCACCGAGACAGAGCCGGTGTTTCTTTGTTGTGAAGCTTTAACACAGAGCGGTCAAGCGAACATGTTTCTCTACGTCAACCAGCAAGTTTTTGGATGGGAAAATTGTGATATTAAGTCGGCTCTTACCGGAGACTACAGTGGATTGTGGGACCTCCTCCTGCAGCTGTCTAAAAGGCAGCTGTGATCTTGGCTCCTCCATTGGCTTCTCTCTGAGACACTGGCGTCCAACTTTCAGGTGTGACTTTCCAATCTCACTAAAACACTATTAAAACAAAAAGCATCCATCTTCTTCCGCTTATCCGAGGTCGGGTCACGGGGGCAACAGCCTAAGCAGGGAAGCCCAGACTTCCCTCTCCCCAGCCACTTCGTCTAGCTCCTCCCGGGGGATCCCGAGGCGTTCCCAGGCCAGCCGGGAGACATAGTCTTCCCAACGTGTCCTGGGTCTTCCCCTTGGCCTCCTACCGGTTGGACGTGCCCTAAACACCTCCCTAGGGAGGCATTGGGGGGGCATCCTGACCAGATGCCCGAACCACCTCATCTGGCTCCTCTCGATGTGGAGGAGCAGCGGCTTTACTTTGAGTTCCTCCCGGATGGCAGAGCTTCTCACCCTATCTCTAAGGGAGAGACCCGCCACACGGCGGAGGAAACTCATTTGGGCCGCTTGTACCCGTGATCTTATCCTTTCGGTCATGACCCAAAGCTCATGACCATAGGTGAGGATGGGAACGTAGGTCGACCGGTAAATTGAGAGCTTTGCCTTCCGGCTCAGGTCCTTCTTCACCACAACGGATCGGTACAACGTCCGCATTACTGAAGACGCCGCACCGATCCGCCTGTCGATCTCACGATCCACTCTTCCCCCACTCGTGAACAAGACTCCTAGGTACTTGAACTCCTCCACTTGGGGCAGGGTCTCCTCCCCAACCCGGAGATGGCATTCCACCCTTTTCCGGGCAAGAACCATGGACTCGGACTTGGAGGTGCTGATTCTCATTCCGGTCGCTTCACACTCGGCTGCGAACCGATCCAGTGAGAGCTGAAGATCTCGGCCAGATGAAGCCATCAGGACCACATCATCTGCAAAAAGCAGAGACCTAATCCTGCGGTCACCAAACCGGAACCCCTCAACGCCTTGACTGCGCCTAGAAATTCTGTCCGTAAAAGTTATGAACAGAATCGGTGACAAATGACAGCCTTGGCGGAGTCCAACCCTCACTGGAAATGTGTTCGACTTACTGCCGGCAATGCGGACCAAGCTCAGGCACTGATCATACAGGGAGCGGACCGCCACAATAAGACAGTCCGATACCCCATACTCTCTGAGCACTCCCAAAAACAAAAAGCAGATAAGGGATTTTCCAGAATTATCCAAGTAAATGTGTCTAATTACATCTGAAACGCTACCACTGCCGCCGCCCGGAGCCGTTGCTTTTTTTTTTAGTGCCTCACTCTAACTTTCCTCGTCCACAAATCTTTCATCCTCGCTCAAATTATTGGGGAAATTGTCGCTTTCTCGGTCCGAATCGCTCTCGTTGCTGGTGGCCATGATTATAAACAATGTGAGGATGTGAGGAGCCCTACAACCCGTGACGTCACGCGCACATCGTCTGCTACTTCCGGTAAAGGCAAGGCTTTTTTATTAGCAACCAACAGTTGCGGACTTTATCATCGTGTGTTCTCTACTAAATCCTTTCAGCAGAAATATGGCAATATCGCGAAATGATCAAGTATGACACATAGAATGGACCTGCTATCCCCGCTTAAATAAGAACATCTCATTTCAGTAAGCCTTTAACTATGTGGAATACACCTGCAAAATTTGCCGAAAAAGCTAACCTGATAACAGTAAGACTGCTTCAAGTAACGACATATTTGACATATACCAGAAAATACAGCTAAAAAGCTGCTTCGGTAGCATGACAGCAAATGACTGAAACAGAGACTTTCTGACTTTGGAACAGTTTAAATCCGCTGAGAAATATGAAAGTAGTACCACTTTTCAAAAGAGACTTAGAGTTACAGAAAAGGGGGAATTTCGAGAAAAACGTGAACTTTTGGAACATTGTTAGTTCGAATGCCCAGGATGAGTGGCATGTTTTGATGTCGGAATGGTTTAAAATGGTTGAGAAAAGTTGACATTTAAATTGTGTTTTCATTTCGCATGGTAATAAATGTCCTGGAAAATATGGAATTCCTGGAAGTGTGGGGATGTTTGATAAATAAGAAAATGTCAGCATGTGTGTCATGCATTTTGAAAGTGAAGTGGTTTGAATTGGATGAAAAATGGAGAAAAAGGACAAAATTATATAGCGCTTTTCTCTAGTGACTCAAATCGTTTTACATAGTGAAACCCAATATCTAAGTTACAATTAAACCAGTGTGGGTGGCACTGGGAGCAGGTGGGCACAGTGTCTTGCCCAAGGACACAACAGCAGTGAGTAGGGATGGCGGAAGCGGGGATCGGACCTGGAACCCTCAAGTTGCTGGCACGGCCGCTCTACCAACCGAGCTATACTATAATTAGAACACGTAAAATAAATAAGTAGATACAATTCATGTCGATATTTAATCAATTAAAGACGTATTTTATGCATCTGTTGTATTCCTTTAAATGATTAGCACGTGGCCTCAGGGAACGGAGGGTGTTTGTAGCAGCAACTAAAAACCGGTCCGATCCGGTGGCCATGTACTGCTTGCCTGTGTATCGGCTGGGGACATCTCTGCGCTGCTGATCCGCCTCCGCTTGGGATGGTTTCCTGCTGGCTCCGCTGTGAACGGGACTCTCGCTGCTGTGTTGGATCCGCTTTGGACTGGACTCTCGCGACTGTGTTGGATCCATTATGGATTGAACTTTCACAGTATCATGTTAGACCCGCTCGACATCCATTGCTTTCCTCCTCTCCAAGGTTCTCATAGTCATCATTGTCACCGACGTCCCACTGGGTGTGAGTTTTCCTTGCCCTTATGTGGGCCTACCGAGGATGTGGTGGTGGTTTGTGCAGCCCTTTGAGACACTAGTGATTTAGGGCTATATAAGTAAACATTGATTGATTGATTGAAATAGAATACAGTAGGCAAGCAGTGCTGCACACAGACTAAACAGGTAATATAACAAATAGACTATGTTTTCATTAGATTGTGTCCCTAATAAAGTGTCCAGTCGGGCAGCCAGAGCGATGATGAAAGAGGTGTGAAACCGTGCTCAGGTTGCAAATGCCAGCCCGACGCGCACCCTCTCAGCCTAGGGCTTGCGGAAAAAGAGCACTGTCCTTTGTGGAGAGGACGAGACTGTGTAAATTGAAAAAAAAAGAAGCCTCCAGCAGTGTGTGTGTTTGTGTGTTGTATGTGTGTGTTTGCCGAATTGTTTCGTATTGCCCAAGGACCTTGAGAAAAATTGTTGAAGGTCGCCTTTTAACTCCACGATGGGAAATATATCACATACGTCATTGTGGGGCGGGAGGACACAACGTTAGCAACACTAGCATAGCTCTGTTAGCTACAATGCTAACGTTACACACACATTTCAACAGCATTTCAATCAATGTTTATTTATATAGCCCCAAATCACAAATGTCTCAAAGGACTGCACAAATCATTACGACTACAACATCCTCGGAAGAACCCACAAAAGGGCAAGGAAAACTCACACCCAGTGGGCAGGGAGAATTCACATCCAGTGGGACGCCAGTGACAATGCTGACTATGAGAAACCTTGGAGAGGACCTCAGATGTGGGCAACCCCCCCCCCCCCCCCCCCCCCCTCTAGGGGACCGAAAGCAATGGATGTCGAGCGGGTCTAACATGATACTGTGAAAGTTCAATCCATAGTGGCTCCAACACAGCCGCGAGAGTTCAGTTCAAGCGGATCCAAGACAGCAGCGAGAGTCCCGTCCACAGGAGACCATCTCAAGCGGAGGCGGATCAGCAGCGTGGAGATGTCCCCAATCGATACAGGCGAGCGGTCCATCCTGGGTCTCAACTCTGGACAGCCAGTACTTCATCCATGGTCATCAGACCGGACCCCCTCCACAAGGGAGGGGGGGACATAGGAGAAAGAAAAGAAGCGGCAGATCAACTGGTCTAAAAAGGAGGTCTATTTAAAGGCTAGAGTATACAGATGAGTTTTAAGGTGAGACTTAAATGCTTCTACTGAGGTAGCATCTCGAACTGTTACCGGGAGGGCATTCCAGAGTACTGGAGCCCGAACGGAAAACGCTCTATAGCCCGCAGACTTTTTTTGGGCTCTAGGAATCACTAATAAGCCGGAGTCTTTTGAACGCAGATTTCTTGCCGGGACATATGGTACAATACAATCGGCAAGATAGGATGGAGCTAGACCGTGTACTATTTTATACGTAAGTAGTAAAACCTTAAAGTCACATCTTAAGTGCACAGGAAGCCAGTGCAGGTGAGCCAGTACAGGTATATATGTATGTATATATGTATATAAAGGTATATACAGTATAGGTATATATGTATGTATATATGTATATAAAGGTATATACAGTATAGGTATATATGTATGTATATATGTATATAAAGGTATATACAGTATAGGTATATATGTATGTATATATGTATATAAAGGTATACACAGTATAGGTATATATGTATGTATATATGTATATAAAGGTATATACAGTATAGGTATATATGTATGTATATATGTATATAAAGGTATATACAGTATAGGTATATATGTATGTATATATGTATATAAAGGTATATACAGTATAGGTATATATGTATGTATATATGTATATAAAGGTATATACAGTATAGGTATATATGTATGTATATATGTATATAAAGGTATATACAGTACAGGCGTAATGTGATCAAACTTTCTTGTTCTTGTCAAAAGTCTAGCAGCCGCATTTTGTACCAACTGTAATCTTTTAACAATAGGTTAATAGGTATATTGGCCAAGGACGAACAACATGTTCAAACAGAGCGCTTTCATGTCGGTAGCTGACTGATGGAAGAGAGATATTTTAAGATGTGCGCGAAGCCTACTTTACGTCATTGTGTGCATTACTGTTAAATGAGCCAAAAGGGTTGCCCACATATGCGGTCCTCTCCAAGGTTTCTCATAGTCATCATTGTCACCGACGTCCCACTGGGTGTGAGTTTTCCTTGCCCTTATGTGGGCCTACCGAGGATGTCGTTGTGGTTTGTGTTGTAGTTTGTGCAGCCCTTTGAGACACTACTGATTTAGCGCTATATAAATAATCGATTGATTGATTGAAAGACTTCGAGCAAAACCTCAATGTACCAGTCATCCGTTCATTTAGGTCTGAAGATACGAAATGTTGCTATCTTAAAAACAAAGACATTACTGTTGTCAGGTTGAGTTTGTGACGAACCCCAAGCTGCAGAGAAGGAGGCAGGCATTGCGTTCCAAAACATGATTTAATTAACACTAAAACAAGAACAAACCAAAAGGGTAAAAACAAAAGGCGCGCACGAGGCGGATAACAAACTTGGCTATGTACAAAAAAACTGGAAGCAGGGAACAAAAAGACAGTAAGCTACAAACAGCTACCGAATATAGCTTACCGCTACACTGCATTGACACGACAAGTAGAAATGACATTGACGGGTAGTGGTGACATCGACACGACAATAATCCAGCCCAGAGTGGAGGAACAAGCTTGTCTATATAGCATCTGGCTGATTGACACCAGGTGTGGCCCAGTGCCAATCAGCCACAGCTGAGGGGTAAAAGCACTCAGGGATAAAAGCCGGAAATAGACAAAATAAGAGCGCTTACAGATAATAACACAAACAGAGGAAAAACCAAACCTTGTCCAAACTGTCAGGGACAAGCCTCACAACTGTCTTCAAATACGGCTGATGTCTTACATTTATAATTCAGCCCAAATTGTCTATCATAATGGCAAATCCCCATAAATAAGGATTTCAAACATTCACAACCCTAGCATAGTTATGTTTCGCTAAAGTGCTAACATTGCAGTCACACAGTAAAAGCAACATCTTGCTGGGTTAGAATATTAGCTGAAGAAAAAGGAAAGTATCTAACATTTATCTCCCATGTCAGTTACTCATGGATGGATAGCTGGCAGTGCTCCGGGCATCAATTTAAGATGTGTAGCGAAGCCTGCATTACGTTAAATGACAATTTGAAGTGTCAGTGAGCCTCGAAAATATAGCATTTTGCTAGCTTGTAATTCATTTGATTTATTTTTAATTTTTTAAACTTGGGACTTCCTGCGGGCCGGATTTTGGACGCTGACAGGCCGTAATTTGGGGACTCCTGGTCTATTTGGTGATATCCACTGAGCATACTTGCCAACCCTCCCGGATTTTCCGGGAGACTCCCGAAATTCAGCGCCTCTCCCGAATACCTCCCCGGACAAATTTTCTCCCAAAAATCTCCCGAAATTCAGGCGGAGCCGGAGGCCACGCCCCCTCCAGCTCAATGCGGACCTGAGTGACGTGTCGACAGCCTGTTTTCACGTCCGCTTTCCCACAAAATAATCAGTGAGCCTGCCCAATGACGTTATAATTGTAGAATTATCGAGGGCGAGTTCTTCGTTTCTTATGTGGGTTTATTGTTAGGCAGTTTCATTAATGTCCTCCCAGTGCAGTAACAACACACAACAACAGCAGTCATGTTTTCGTCTACTATAAAGCAGTTCATCTTCCATAAACAGCAATGTTGTGACACTCTTAAACAGGACAATACTGCCATCTACGGTACATGCATATGTGACAATAACATCTACGGCTTTTAGAGAGTGCAGAAGACCTAGGAAGATACAGCCATGGCGACGCCGATGACGAGTAAGATGAAGAAATACGCTTGTAAATTCCAACCCGCAGCTGCAATTGGACCTGGATAGCCTCCGGGAAGAAGTAGTGGACTACCAATTGCTTGGCAGGGAAGATCTTTCTCAGGAAGCAAAGATTGACCGGTTCTGGGCCATGATAGGGAGAGATGGAGGATTCTAGACTCTAGTGCATTTGATGAAAGCACTTTTGTGCGTGCCGCACAGCAATGCGTCATCAGAGAGGGTAGGTTGTTCAGCATGGTTAGAAAAATAGTGACAGAGAATAGAACAAGGATGGACAATTCAACCCTTAACTCAATAATGAGTGTGTGTGTGTGTGTGTGCGTGTGTGTGCGTGTGTGTGTGTGTGTGTGTGTGTGTGTGTGTGTGTGTGTGTGTGTGTGTGTGTGTGTGTGTGTGTGTGTGTGTGTGTGTGTGTGTGCGTGCGTGTGTGTGTGTGTGTGTAAATACATGAACACTGAAATTCAAGTATTTCTCTTAGGTGAAATTATATATGTATATATATGTAGGTGTGGGAAAAAATCACAAGACTACTTCATCTCTACAGATCTGTTTCATGAGGGGTTCCCTCAATCATCAGGAGATTTTAATGGAAGCATTCACATACAATGGTTTATATAGAGCACAGAGTGGGTGGGTACAAGCAGGCGTCTCAACCAACATCGGCCGCAAGTTCCTCACTCTGATCGACAAACACTTCCCCAAAGGCAACACCCTAAGAAAAATATTCAACAAGAACAACATTAAATTGAGCTACAGCTGTATGAATAACATGCAACAAATCATTTCAAACCACAACAAAGCAATTGCAAAAGGACTGCCTACCCCCAGACTAAACGACTCTGAAACCAATAATGAATGTAACTGTCGCAAGAAACCTGATTGCCCTCTCAACGGAAGGTGCTTACAGACATCAGTCGTTTACCAAGCAAAGGTAATACGCAAGGACATTAACACATCCGACACGTACGTAGGATTAACCGAAGGAGCGTTCAAAACAAGATGGAATAATCACAACGCCTCCTTTAGAAACCAGACTTTGCAGAATTCTACAGAACTCAGCAAACACATTTGTAACCTCAAAGGCAATAATGTTGAATATTCAATAACATGGCAAATTCTTGCATCCAGCACACCATACAACAGTGGTAATAAAAGATGCAACCTATGCTTAAAAGAGAAACTGTTTATTATATATCATCCAGATCTATCATCCCTTAACAAGCGCAGTGAAATCATTTCAACATGCCGCCATAGACGGAAACACCTCCTAGGTAACACATGAGCCAATCACCACACCCTACGCCTGCCTGTACCCACCCACTCTGTGCCCTATATAAACCATTGTATGTGAATGCTTCCATTAAAATCTCCTGATGATTGAGGGAACCCCTCATGAAACAGATCTGTAGAGATGAAGTAGTCTTGTGATTTTTTTCCCACACCTACATATTGCGCTCTACCACGGTATCGAGCACTATTCTCTGGATAATCCAATCAAGACATATATATATATATATATATATATATATATATATATATATATATATATATATATATATATATACATACATATATATATATATATATGTAGCTAGAATTCACTGAAAGTAAAGTATTTATTTCTTATATATATATATACATATATATATGAAATACTTGACTTGGTGAATTCTAGCTATATACGCCTCCCCTCTTAACCACGCCCCACCCCACCCCCCACCTCCTGAAATTGGAGGTGTCAAGGTTGGCAAGTATGCCACTGAGGGAAAAAAGATGTACAGCTCACACGTCTGTGACTGACTGACAGCTTTTTAAGATGTGTAGCAAAGCCTGCGAAAGGCTGTTTTTCCTTCATGACCTCATTAAAACTTTCCAAAGTGAGGAAGAAGACAGATTCTTGTCACGTTTGGTGCCTATAAACTGGTTCTAGGGACACAAATTAATTGTAGGAAATGATTAAAACGTTACTTTTTAAGCGGCTAACCAGCGTGGTTCTCGTCCATGCAGGCCACGGTGGCCGCCTTCGCCGCCAGCGAGGGTCACTCTCACCCGCGGGTTGTGGAGCTTCCCAAGACGGAGGAAGGCCTGGGCTTCAACGTGATGGGCGGCAAGGAGCAAAACTCTCCCATCTACATCTCCCGCATCATCCCCGGCGGGGTGGCGGAGCGTCACGGCGGACTCAAACGGGGCGACCAGCTGCTGTCCGTCAACGGGGTGGTACGTCCGATACGGACCGCTTTTATGGGCTCCAAAGTGACGGGAGGTGGTTGTTGTTGTTCAGAGCGTGGAGGGCGAGCACCATGAGAAGGCGGTGGAGCTCCTGAAGGCGGCCAAGGACAGCGTCAAGCTGGTGGTCCGCTACACGCCGAAGGTGCTGGAGGAGATGGAGGCCCGCTTCGAGAAGCTGCGCACGGCCCGCCGGCGCCAGCAGCAGCAGCTTCTCATGCAGCAGCAGCAGCAGCAGAACCTGTCCAGTCAGCAGAACCACATGTCGTAGGTGAGGCGCTTCACTGCTTTCAGGGCGGCGGGGGCGGGGCCAGGGATGCCACTCCCTATACGCGCATTTGAAATGTTAATTCATGAAAGATGAGGTGCATTCCGAACCCCTTCTTGCTCTGTCACTGAAAACAATATGGAGGCAAATATTCCCCGACATCCTCACTGTCCTCTGGGGCGCGCAGCGGTGGTTTAAGGCAGTGGTTCTCAACCTTTTTTCAGTCATGTACCCCCTGTGAAAAATGTTTTAATTCAAGTACCCCCTAATCAGAGCAAAGCATTTTTGGTTGAAAAAAAGAGATAAAGAAGAAATTGTATAACAGTGCAAAATATTGCTCATTTGTAGTGGTCTTTCTTGAACTATTTGGA
The DNA here is from genome assembly GCF_033978795.1 of Nerophis ophidion. NCBI lineage: Eukaryota > Metazoa > Chordata > Actinopteri > Syngnathiformes > Syngnathidae > Nerophis > Nerophis ophidion. Next base: position 2,838,024 of record NC_084620.1, read on the forward strand.
AAAAAAGATATAAAAAAAATGAAAACTTGTTAAAAAATAAACAAGTGATTCAATTATAAATTAAGATTTCTACACATAGAAGTAATCATCAACTTAAAGTGCCCTCTTTGGGGATTGTAATAGAGATCCGTCTGGATTCAACAACTTAATTCTAAACATTTTGTTGAGATCCGGTTATTGGATCCTGCACATATTATTGTTTATTGTTCCATTTTTATTTCTCTTGAATGAATGAATGAATGAATGGGTTTATTTTGAGCCATGCAAACAAAACAAGAGAATGACATCAAATACAAAAGTAATATATAGCTACATTATTTTTACACCTACATTGAAAACATTACATGTGCCTAATCTTTTGTAGATGTCAAGATTGGCTCAAAAGGGAGTGGGAAGAAGTAAACTTATTAGGTCCCACCCCTATACATATACTATATATATATATACAATATATAATACAATAATATATATAATATAATTCAATTCAGTGGTTGCTGATATATATTGTCTATATAAAATACATTTAAATTCACACACACTTACATATATACATATGTACACACACATATGTACACAACACACATATATACACACACACATATATACAATTTATATATATACATATATATATATATATATATACACATACATACACATAATCACATACATACACACATGCATATACCCAAAATACACACATATCCATCCCACACACACACACACACCTATATAAATACTATATATATAATAGTATATATAAAATACACTTTTGTCTAAACATTATTAACAGTTTATGGTGCCTATGGGAACAAACTTTCATTTTGACTGATATTAGTGGTTAATAGTGGATCTGTGGCTGTGGAGCTACTGCCCCTGATCAACAGGACCTGAGGACCACTCTTGCTATGTGCCCTATGTGCCCTATGTGTCCTATGTGCCCTATGTGCCCTATGTGTCCTATGTGTCCTATGTGTCCTATGTGTCCTATGTGTCCTATGTGTCCTATGTGTCCTATGTGTCCTATGCTGTGCATTAAAAGAGACGAGGGGAGCCCCCTGCCAGAGGAGTTATCCACCAACATAAGATCCCCCACTCGCCTGCCCTGTACTCCAGATAGTGGACCCAAATCCCTTTTCTTAGTTTCCATCGGCACCAATTCTTTAGTCAGAATTCATATTTGTTTTTACATTTGCAGAAAATTAGTATTACTCAAATTGCATATAGGATTGTTTGTACACACACACACACACACACACACACACACACACACACACACAATTCAATGTATTCCTCTCATTGATACTAATTCATATAGTTTAACTAGTTGGGTGATGTCATAGACGTAATAATAATAATGATAATATCAACAATGACTAAACAATAATAATATCGATAATGATAACAATAATAATAACAATATGAACAATATCAATAGCAATGACAATAAATGAAGACAGTAATACATATAAAATAATGAAGATGATGATGATAATGATAATAACAACAACAACACTCTCCATCTGATCCTATTATTTCCTGTTTAGTTGGTCACCATGGTAGCGTATCAGTTTCACCTGTTACTCACGGCCCTGCACACCTGTCCTCACTAATCACCTGCCTTATATAAGCCTGCATCTTTTGTTGGTCAGTCTGGGATCCAAGTTTGTTCATGCACAACGGGATGTCTGCTTTGCGTTTTTTGCTTACATGCAAATTTCAGTATTATTCTCGTGAGCTCTCACGCTGCGCACTTTTATTCAATCTTAGCTCTCATGCTAAATGTTTTGTTTTCCTCTTTGTGTGCCTATGTGCCAGTTTAGTTTACTATTTGTTTATCCTAGCTTTCATGCTAGCGTCTTTGGTTTGCCTTTTTATTAGCACCAGTATTTTGTTTCATAGATCCTTTTTGTTAAATAAATTGTTCATATCTTACTTTTGCTGTGTTCACTTGTTCGACGCATCCTCGAGGGAATCGAATCACAATGCCGAACAGGCGTAACACATTTCTTCACAAAAAAAGAAATCTTTGACATCAATATTTATGGAACATGTCCACAAAAAACCTAGCTGTCAACACTGAATATTGCATCGTTGCATTTCTTTTCACAGTTTATGAACTTGCATTCACATTTTGTTAAGGTATTATTCAATAAATATATTTATAAAGGATTTTTGAATTGTTGCTATTTCTAGAATATTTTTTGAAAAATCTCACGTACCCCTTAGCATAGCTTCAAGTACCCCCAGTGGTACGCGTACCCCCATTTGGTTTAAGGCACAGGTGTCAAACTCAAGGCCCGGGGGCCAGATCATTTTACACGGCCTGCAAATACCTAGAAATTATATGTTTCACTAAAGTAGTTAATATTTTTTCACGAAATATAATTGATTTTTTTATTTTGACAGAAAAAATATATGCACTGCTTGAAATTGCTTGCCTTTTAAACTTCAATACAGGGGTGTCAAACGTACGGCCCGAGAACATGTTTTACACCGGCCCACGGGATGAGTGTCAGGCTTCCCCCTGACAGTTTTTCTATGTTTTAGTTTTTCCCTCTGCATTTGTCTTTGTTTCCTGTGTGTAGTGTTTCCTGTCAGCGCTTTTATTTTGTCTGTTTCCTATGTTTTTCCCTGGGCGCTGTTTCTCCTCAGCTGCGGCTGATTGGCACCTGGCCACACCTGGTGTCAATCAGCCCACTCCTATTTGTACCTACTTTGTTCCTCCAGTCAGTGCTGGATTATTGTCACGTAATGCATGTCGCTTCTGTATTGTATTGTCGCTCCTGTCGTGTGGTGTCGTTGCAGCGTAGCGGTAAGCTATCATTCATTACATGTTTGTAGCTTACGGTTTTTTGGTTCCCTGCTTCCTATTTTGTCTTTGTACAACACGTAACGACTTCTGCTCCCTGTTCTGTTTATGCTAGCCTCCAAGCTAAGCATTTTGTTTTTGCTAGCTTCCATGCTAAGCTCCTTTTGTTTGTTATCCGCCTTGTGCGCGCTTTTTGTTTTAACCCTTTTGTTTGTTCTTGTTTGGTTTTAATTCAATCATGTTTTCTTATTCAATGCCTGCCTCCATCTCTGCATCTTGGGGTTCGACACCAACTAACTCTGACAATGAGCTTGCTAAGTAAAAAAAATTTACCTGCAAATTTTTTTTTATGAAAGAAACAGCTGTTCTAAATGTATCCACTGGATGTCGCAATAGCAATTCTTTATATCTTTGTAGATCAGGGGTCGGGAACCTTTTTGGCTGAGAGAGCCATGAAAGTCAAATATTTTAATGTGTATACAAATCATATTTTTTAACACTGAATACAACTGAAGGTGTGCATTTTTTAAGTAAGACCAACATTTTTAGAGTATAATAAGTAGGGGTGTGGGAAAAAATCGATTCGAATATGTTGTGCGATTTAGAATCGATTCTCATTTTTAAAAAATCGATTTTATTTATTTATTTTTTTAAATGTTTTATTTTTTTTAGCAATCCAACAAACCACTACACAGCAATACCATAACAATGCAATCCAATTCCAAAACCAAACCTGAGCCAGCAACACTCAGAACTGCAATAAACAGAGCAATTGAGAGGAGACACAAACACGACACAAAACAAACCAAAAGTAGTGAAACAAAAATGAATATTATCAACAACAGTATCAATATTAGTTATAATTTCAGCATTAAAAATCCCTCATTGACATTATCATTAGACATTTATAAATATTAAAAAAAAAGGCTTACACTTGCATGGCATCTCATAAGCTGGACAACACACTGTGTCCAATGTTTTCACAAAGATAAAATAAGTCATATTTTTGGTTCGTTTAATAGTTAAAACAAATTTACATTATTGCAATCAGTTTATAAAACATTGTCCTTTACATTTATAAAAGTTTTTTTTGAAAAATCTACTACTCTGCTAGCATGTCAGCAGACTGGGGTAGATCTGCTGAAATCTATGTATTGAATGAATACAGAATCGTTTTGAATTGAGAATCGAATCGAATCGAGAAAATTGATATATTATCGAATCGTGACCCCAAGAATCGATATTGAATCGAATCGTGGGACACCCAAAGATTCACAGCCCTAATATGTATATATATATATATATATATATATATATATATATATATATATATATATATATATATATATATATATATATATCAGACTCAGACCGACAGACATACTTTATTAATCCCCGAAGGGAAATTAAAATTTTCAGCACAATCCCATTCAAAATCAGACAAATATTACAGGGAGACAGAACAGGATCGCTGACGGGTCTGCCAACTTCCGGCACCCCTTACAAAAAAGGTGAGATACAGGTAAACAAGTGAGGGGGGAATGGGAGAAAAAATAAAATAATAAAATAAAATAAAAATATCGGTCCAAGCCTGGGCCCCTGGAGAGGAGATCCAGACTGAAGCACAGGGGAAAAAAAACCAAAAAACAAAAAAAAAAAAACAACTCATAGCCATAGCACACATTCCTCTTACAAGTGTGTAAGAGGGAAACGTCAAAGAACACAAAGGACATGAAAGACATTAAAGTAACGGAGCTGATGCAACCAGCCACTTTCACACACGGCTATGAATAAAAGGTAAAAGAACACATATACAGAGACAGGAGCAGACCCAACAAAGCAACCAAGAGAGCCGACTCCGACCGCTTCAATGTTAGCTACCTCTTTTGTTTATGATCTACATTTTCTGCTGGATCTACGCTTGATTTTATCCTGCCCTTTTTCTGCTGCAGCTGTTACACATACTGTAATATTGTACATGGTAATTTGGATTTATTATATATACAGTATATATTATATAATGGATATATTATATAATAAAAAAATATAGTAATGTAACATATCAGTATATATTATACTATATATAAATATTGCATACCGGTATGTTATATTTTATATTGCTACTATGATACATTTTTAGTCTACTTTATACCTTTTGTCCTCGCCCTCTTTTTGTGCCCTTGTGTGCACTACCCTTTCCATCCTTTGTAACTGAGCTACTGTGTGGAACAATTTCCCTTGTGGATCATTAAAATTTGTCTAAGTCGAAGACCTAGCGGCGACAGGATGGTGACTTCTGTCAGCAAACAGGAAGTTGCTGCTCTCAGCGTGTTTTTTTTCTTGTTTTTTGTCGTACGTCAGGTTGTTCCGGAACAAACAGAAGTGAGGCAGAACGTGACGTTTCGGATCTCTTGGTGCTGCAGATCCCAAAGTTCGAGGACTTTTCCCTTCCGGCGTTCCCTGGCAAAAAAGAAGAGTCTTGGTCCTGATGAATTTGGTGCTTTTTGACCGTCCTTTTTACCTTTTCTACATCCTTCTTTGCAGACGTTTGCTTTTCACATTCATCGTATTTTGGTTTTTTGAAGCAAAACGAGGCTGTTGATTGTAGCAAAAGCTGCGTTTTGTATGTGGTAGGTTTAGCAATAAACACGCGCAAGCTTCCTTTGACCACCACAGCCAATTGCTGACCTATATCTGGAATTGTTACTCATCACTGAACTGTATTAATAATGATGTAAAAACAAATACTAAGAATATATCTTTTTTTTCCTCACATTTTTATTTGTATTTTTGAATTTGAATCCATTTATTTTCCATAGTTTATGTGTTTTACGAATGGCCTCTCCCTCTTATGGTTATTGTGCAATAATGCTAGATGACACGCAGAATGTCAACCAAACGATTTTGTTTCATTTATGAGATTAGACGTTTATCGGAGTTTTATTGCTCCTTTTGTGTTCACTGATGACTATTGTGATGAAGCGTGTCAAATATGTGGGTGTTGGTGTTTTGACAATCATTGTGAGCGCCGGTGAAAATGTGGAATGTTCAACCGTATTATTTCCCTCGTGAGGATATTTCATTTTGATGGTGTCAAACACTCCTGAGGATTTATTGATGTGACTTTTTGTGCTTTGGTTTATTTTTTTATCCTTATGTTTAACTTCTTGTGTCATGTTATGTTGTCTTTTCATCCCAAAGTGACCAAAAAGCATAATAATCTTCTCATCTTTGATTTCCTTCTTTAATTGCTCAAAGTACACTTGTCTAAAAACACTCGGATATTATTTCACATTAAAAGTGCGACATGTGCCACACTGCCAGATTTGTACCCGTCGTGGAAATCCATGTTTATTTTATCCCTCAAACATGACAATATATGGTTTTCTATCGTCCAGTCACAGGTACTGTTTCTTTTTGGACTTTTTGGAGATGGCGGTCCTGTGCTTCATGGATTCAAAAAGAAAACACATTGTTAATATGCAATTGTTATACATACTATATTTGTACAAATAAATTAATGTGCTTGTGTACAGTGACTGTTGCAGTTGAGGTTTTTGTTATGTTAGCAGTGGTTCTCAACCTTTTTTCAGTGATGTACCCCTTGTGAACATTTTTTCAATTCAAGTACCCCCTAATCAGAGCAAAGCATTTTTGCTTGAAAAAAAGAGATAAAGTAAAATACAGCACTATGTCATCAGTTTCTGATTCATTAAATTGTATAACAGTGCAAAATATTGCTCATTTGTAGTGGTCTTTCTTGAACTATTTGGAAAAGAAAAGATATAAAAGTAACTAAAAACTTGTTGAAAAATAAACAAGTAATTAAATTATAAACAAAGATTTCTACGCATAGAAGTAATCAACTTAAAGTGAAGTGAAGTGAAGTGAATTAAATTTATATAGCGCTTTTCTCAAGTGACTCAAAGCGCTTTACATAGTGAAACCCAATATCCAAGTTACATTTAAAGAAGTGTGGGTGGCACTGGGAGCAGGTGGGTAAAGTGTCTTGCCCAAGGACACAACGGCAGTGACTAGGATGGCACAAGCGGGAATCGAACCTGCAACCCTCAAGTTGCTGGCACAGCCACTCTACCAACCGAGCAGTTTGGTAATAAAGGCTTTTATCATATGGTATAAAATTTGGGCAGGATGGATTCTGAATGGAAAGTTCACCTCAAGAAAGGGACTGACATGGAATCTAATAATAAATCTAAAATATGTTCCCCACACACCTCCACCAGCTCCATGAGCAGGTAGAGCTCGCTGTACGTGTCCACCTCCTCGATGAGCAGCACCAGGTTGGGATGCTTGACTCGCCGCAGGATGGCCACCTCGTTCTGGATCATGTGCTCCTTGCCTCGACATTTGCCCTTGTTGATGATCTTCAGGGCGTAATGGCGCCCGGTGGAGTGCTCCACGCACTCGTGGACCACGGCGAAGTTCCCGTCGCCCAACATGCCACCCACTTCGTAGCGTTCCAAAATGTAGGAGGGGACCGCCGGGACCTGGTCCGCCGCCACTTCCTCGCCACCATCTGCCGGGCTGGACACTGGATCAGAGGACAGGGAGGCAGACGTATCTTCTTTCTTAACATTTCTTCACAAAAAAAGACAACTTTAACATCAATATTTATGGAACATGGCCACAAAAAAATCTAGCTGTCAACACTGAATATTGCATTGTTGTATTTTTTTTCACAGTTTTTGAACTTACATTCATATTTTGTTGACGTATTATTCAATAAATGTATTTATAAAGGATTTTTGAATTGTTGCTATTTTTAGAAGATTTAAAAAAAAAAAATCTCACGTACCCCTTGGCATACCTTCAAGTACCCCCAGGGGTACGTGTACCCCCCATTTGAGAACGCCTGTGTTAATGCATTCACACGCCGAGCCGCCAGGGGGCAGCAAACAAATCGGGCACCATTTTAAAGGGATAGAAATTATTGTAAAATATATTCCAATAAGTCTAGGGCCAGTACTGGCAATTCGAAAGTTACAATGTAACGAAAATAAACATTTACATGAAATGAATAAAACTGGTAGTGCTCCAAAACTAGTACAGTATTGAAGTGTTAACTGATATTAGGATCGATCCGCCCACCTTTTAAAGTGAAACGCTAACTTCCTGAGAATGACCGGATGTTGTTTACGACCCAGCAGGTGAATAACTCATAGTTAGTGAGCTCTAACGCGCAACAATTCACAAGTAGGTGTTTATTTTAGACACTTAAAAAATGTTTAGACGTTTAGACAACTACGGTTAACTCAGTGAAGTTTTCTCGAATGAAAAATCATACAAACTGGAGCTAACATCCGGGTAAGTGTCGTGGGTTATTAATTAGAGCAGTGTTTTTCAACCACCGTGCCGCGGCACACTAGTGTGCCGTGGGAGATGATCTAATTTCACTTATTTGGGTTGAAAATATTTTTTTAACAAACCAGTGATTATAGTCTGCAAATTATGTGTTGTTGTTGTTGAGTGTCGGTGCTGTCTAGGGAGACGAGTGGAGTCAACAAAGACACAGAAAACAATAATTTTTGTGTTTTAAATGTACGAAAAAATCTTAAAATGAGACCCCAAACTGATAAATAGATAAGTAAGATAGACCGATGGGTAAATAACTCGCGTGGGTCGTTTAATTTACAATTTTAGTGAAGTATAGGTGCTGTGGACTTCTATGGAAAGTGACGCCGTGAAATAGCTCTCTCTAGTGGTGTAACTCAAGTACTACAGTAGAAAAACTAAGCTACTGTACCTTTAACTTCGATTTAAATTCATAATTTTTACTTGTTAAATATTGAATAAACAACCAAAACAACTGATATGATATTTGAATATGTACAAAAGAAAAAATACATATTTTCTTACATCTGGTTTCTGATACAGGGGTCTGGTATGCAAGTGATTCATAAATGGACTTGTTTTCATCGAAAATGGCCTCACTGACTTTTTGGAGCGACGCACGCAGCTTTGGAGGTCAGTGTCACACAGCTTTTTTCCCCAGCCAGCAGGAATGGAAAGTGCTGCAAACAAATGTTATGGTAGCTAAAATTGTTTTTGCGCTTTTCTATGGTGAGCTGTGGTAAAATATTTGTTCTTGCCTTTCGGTGGTACATCAAATACAGATTTATTCTTCACTTTATCCAATCTAAGGCAATAGGAATTCTTTAAATCCCATTTCGACTGCTGATTTTCACGGTGGGAGAGGGGTTAGTGCGTCTGCCTCACAATACAAAGGTCCTGTAGTCTTTGGTTCAATCCCAGGCTCGGGATCTTTCTGTGTGGAGTTTGCATGTTCTCCCCGTGACTGCGTGAGTTCCCTCTTGGTATTCCGGCTTCCTCCCACTTCCAAAGACATGCACCTGAGGTTGATTGGCAACACTAATTTGGCCCTACTGTGTGAATGTTGTCTGTCTATCTGTGTTGACCCTGCAATGAGGTAGCGACTTGTCCAGGGTGTACTCCGCCTTCCGCCCGATTGTAGCTGAGATAGGCACCAGCGCCCCCCATGACCCCAAAAGGGAATAAGCGTTAGAAAATGGATGGATGGAATAAGAAACAGGAAATTTTCACATGTAATGTTTTACTATATCAGGTGTAATCCTTTTAGTTTGAAGGTAATAAAAACATTTTTTTAATTAGTTATACTGTAAAAAAATTGAACATGTTGCCATATTTTTGTACAAAAAAAGTATTTATTCACCTAAATATTTTTTGCAATAAAATATGAAAACATAATGATGTTTCAGTGAGACAAAATAAGGTTTTCAGCAGTCAACTTAACAATCTGAATATTTTCTTGAGGACACACAACGTTAGAGTGAAAAATAACTCATTCAGTGTTTTGATTTGTATGTTTTCCCACATTTGGGATTAAATAAACCTTTGCAGTCACAACACGTGATGACTTCCACACAAATACACTCATACCCCCCAGTCTTTCAACTAATCACAACCAAACAATACGTGCTTTTGAAGGCCATTTGCTCTTGACTGGGAGTGTTGATGGAACAATTGAGGGTGTTGATGATGACTCACATTTGGTTGGAAAGAACAAACAGGTACATTCTTAGCATCCCCCCCGCCCCCCTGTTATTCACACCCCCACAAACACGTGGCGACGCTAAAATGACTTCATTGATGCAGCATGTTTAGATTTCACTCTGTGTGCCGCTTGTTTTTGTCTCATTTAGTCGCGTTTTTTACTGTGTGTGCCGCTTGTTTGTCTCATTTAGTCGCGTTTTAAACTCTTTTTTTTTTCAGTAAAAGATCATGATCTACCATGAATTGATGAGCGTGGACCCCGACTTAAACAAGTTGAAAAACTTATTGGGGTGTTACCATTTAGTGGTCAATTGTACGGAATATGTACTGTACTGTGCAATCTACTTATAAAAGTTTCAATCAGTCAATCAATCAGTGTTCTTGCTGAGCCCACTAAATTATGAATAGAATTGAAAGCAGATGATGATACAAAACAGTGAAATATTTAATGAACATGACATTAAATATGTGTGTATAAGCAGACAGTGAATAAATGAGCATTTACATTGGATATTTACACTCTCATGTGCTGTACAAAAAGTGCCCCTCACAGGACATGGTACACGGGCCCGACGCCGGGGCTGCCCGGCGTGCAAGGCTGCGAGTTTGAGCACGCGGGCGACGGCACGGCCCGAGGGAGTAGCTCCGGCGTGGACAGACGCTCCACGATGCTGGAGAGACACTGCAGGCTGGACGTGCCGACCACCGCTTTGTCCAACAAACTCCCTAAAGCACGGAAGAGTGGGGGTTAGTCGGGTACGGCGAGAGGGAGGTATTTGGGGGTCTTACCGTTATTAGCGTAAGGGAACCCGCTGTAGTTCATCTGATGCCACACTGGACTGTTGCTGTCCGCCTGGAAGAAAAGAGCAGAATTCAGCCCTCCGTAATACACACATGACATAAATATGACTGCAAGGGGCTGATAAATCCTGCTTTCTGGAAGTCTGTGGAATGGCGAGAGAGGGGGCGGTGGTGGGGACGGGGGGGGGGTGCACCTTGAAGCCCCCAGCGGGCGGCGAGGGCTCCTTCCTCTCCCAGCGTGGCCAATCGATTGTGTCAGTGCAAGCCACACCGCCTCATGCAAGACGACACTTTCTCCTTGTAAATCTGCGCCAAATCCTGGCAGAGGTGCACGGGGCACGCAGCGGAATGCACTTTTTTGGGGGGGCAATAAAGTGGCTAATAAAGTGTCTGCCGGTGGGAAAGCCATTACTGATTCTCTCTTTCGGAAAGTGATCGTGGGAGACAGGAAGCGCGCGATTGAGGTCAAATTGGAACCGTCGGCTTTAACAGTGAAAATACATCAGGTGGTACCTGTAAAGCAGCATTTTGTTCCCTTGCAGTCTAATCCAGGGGTGTCAAGCTCATTTTAAACCAGAGGCCACACGGAGAAAAATCTGCTTCCAAGGGGGCCGGACTGGTTAAATCAGGGCACGATAACTTAAAAATTTGGACAAACTTCAGATTGTTTTCTTTGTTTAAAAACAGAACAAGTACATTCTGAAATTGTAGGAATCATAATGTTGTTGTTGGGTTTTTTACGCTTCAATGTTGCAGTTCATAATATTATATATTTTTTTGTCGTTATTTATATTTTCTGAATAAATTATATGATAATGTTCATCACTCATTGGTGTTTATTTTCAATCTATCAAGATAGAAAATTATATCAAAATCAAATTACAGTATGTTATTAATGTACTCTGATAATTTTCCTCGACTGATGTCCTAACGTGATTTATTTTGTACATATATAGCATCATCTACAGAGATACAAAGAAATGCTATTGTGACATCCAGTGGACACATTTAGAACAGCTTCATTCATTCATAAATTTCAGGTTAATTTTTATACTTAGCAAACTCATCCTGCGGGCCGGCTAAAAGCTGTTCGCGGGCCGTACGTTTGACACCTCTGGTCTAATCCGTGCTAGATCAGAGCCCATTTAGGCCTCTGAATGAGGCGAAGGAGTGCATGAGGGTGGTCTTACCATGCCGTCAGAGCAGCTGGACAACGGGCTCCCCGGTTCCGATCCGCTCTCCCCCGGCAGGCTGTAGTAGTTCTCCACCTGCTCGCGCAGCAGCTCCTGCAGGCTTTCGATGTACTGGATGGCGTTGCGCAGGATCTCCACCTTGGGCAAGCGCTGGCTGGGGTTGGCCGAGGTGCAGCGGCGCAGGGCCTCGAAGGCGTGGTTGACCTTCTTCAGGCGCCGCCGCTCCCGCATGGTGGCGGCCCGCCGGCGGTCCACGAAGCTAGACTTGCGCTTGCAGGCCTTGCAGGCCCACTGGAGGCAGTGGCCCGGCTGGTGCGGGGCGCCGGGGACGCGGACGTGCTCGTCCTCGTCCGAGCCGGCCAGCTCGCCGCCGAAGTCCAGCGGGTCCGGGGAGGAAGCGCAGGCGCTGTCGTAGTAGAGCTGCGACGGCGAGAAGACGTCCATGGCGTGGAAGCTGCGAGGGATGCTTGAGGAGTGGGGGGCAGAGAGGCAACCTCTGAGTGATGTGAGGGCTCTGCTGCCCTGAGCCCCCCTTTTATGCCCCTGAGGCCTGAGCCCAGGGCCCACATTGGCCAGATCTAATTACCATAGCCCACAGGCCCGGCCACAAGGCCCATCCCAACATCTCACCCCCCTGTACCCTGCAGAGATCCCCACATCTGCTCTGACTGCTCGCTGTGCATGCTCTCAGGGCCCACATGGGTCTCCCTCATCCTTTCAAAAAGGTGAACGTTGTGAAGACATTAATGGGGACTCCTCGCCGCTCTAACGTGGCGGGAGAGCGCGCCGGCCAATTGTTCCGCTGGCGGCGGCGGCGGTGGCGTTGCAGATGCGGCCCAGCTGCAGCGGGGAGAAGGTGTAACATTTCAAGCCCGGCCGGTTCGCGTCGCCGCGGCAAACACCTCGGAGCTCACCAACGGAGGTGTTTGGGTCGCCATTAGCACCTTCTTCTTTACGCCAGCCCTCACTCACACCAGCTGGACACATTTCTACTAATAAAGTTTGGTCTGCAACAAAACATTCTCAAATGTCCTACTTGTTAAATCCTTATTTTACTTCCTGCCGCTGAAGCATGGATTATTTATGACAAAGCACTTGTTTTGCATTAGTTAGATATTAAATAATTACATTTATTTCTATTGTCATTTGTTTATACACAAATATTGCTCATTTGTAATGTAGTTTGTTAATTAATTGACATGAATGTTAAAAATGAATGATTCTGGGTGAAGCGCTAAGAGTGTCTATAGATCTAATCCAGGGGTGGGCAAACTTTTTGCCAGGAGGGCCACATTGGGTTTTAAGATTTGACAGGGAGGCCGGACCAGGAACAGATGGATGGAGTGTTTGTGGGAAATAATATAAATTACTTGTAAAAGCCATTACGTGAGAAGATTTAGCCTACAGATATGTAACATATCATGAGTAGGCAGCAAGGCTCATTGTACAGTTTTTTTTTTCAAATGCATTAAATTCATTTGATTAAGAATAAACACAGTAGAGAAATTCACAGTATACATTGGATTTACTTGAATTATTTACATTTGATTATCACAGAATAACAGCAGAGAAACTCACAGTTTCAGTGGGAACAGTGTTGTTAAATAAAATAAATGATAAATGGGTTGTACTTGTTTAGCACTTTTCTACCTTCAATGTACTCAAAGCGCTTTGACACTACTTCCACATTTACCCATTCACACACTGATGGAGGGAGCTGCCATGCAAGGCGCTAACCGGCACCCATCAGGGGCAAGGGTGAAGAGTCTTGCTCAGGACACAACGGACATGACGAGGTTGGTACTAGGTGGGGATTGAGCCAGGGACCCTCGGGTTGCGCACGGCCACTCTCCCACTGCGCCACGCCGTCCCCGTTGTTGATCTCCCTTTTTGGCCAATGCATCAAAGTCTGGTGTGAGTTTGGTTGTGGAAATTTATCAGGATAGCTCCGAGATGCTGGTCAGTTAACCTGGATCTGTGACGGGATTTGTTGATGTTCATGACGCTGAAAGTCTGCTCACAGACGTAGGTCGAGCCAAACAAAGTTAGCATCTTCTGTAGCAAAGTGGCGGCTGATATTGTACTCTTTGTAAACCGCGACAGTTTCTTGGCATATCAGACACACAGCCTTTGATCGGACTTCAGTAAAAAAAAATGTCGTTGTCCACTCTGCATTAAATATTCGGCACTCACTCACCAAGGCTGTCCTTTGTCACCAATTCTGTTCATAACTTTTATGGACAGAATTTCTAGGCGCAGTCAAGGCGTTGAGGGGTTCCGGTTTGGTGACCGCAGGATTAGGTCTCTGCTTTTTGCAGATGATGTGGTCCTGATGGCTTCATCTGGCCGGGATCTTCAGCTCTCACTGGATCGGTTCGCAGCCGAGTGTGAAGCGACCGGAATGAGAATCAGCACCTCCAATTCCGAGTCCATGGTTCTCGCCCGGAATAGGGTGGAATGCCATCTCCGGGTTGGGGAGGAGACCCTGCCCCAAGTGGAGGAGTTCAAGTACCTAGGAGTCTTGTTCACGAGTGGGGGAAGAGTGGATCGTGAGATCGACAGGCGGATCGGTGCGGCGTCTTCAGTAATGCGGACGTTGTACCGATCCGTTGTGGTGAAGAAGGAGCTGAGCCGGAAGGCAAAGCTCTCAATTTACCGGTCGATCTACGTTCCCATCCTCACCTATGGTCATGAGCTTTGGGTCATGACCGAAAGGATAAGATCACGGGTACAAGCGGCCCAAATGAGTTTGGGTCTCTCCCTTAGAGATAGGGTGAGAAGCTCTGCCATCCGGGAGGAACTCAAAGTAAAGCCGCTGCTCCTCCACATGGAGAGGAGCCAGATGAGGTGGTTCGGGCATCTGGTCAGGATGCCACCTGAACGCCTCCCTAGGGAGGTGTTTAGGGCACGTCCAACCGGTAGGAGGCCACGGGGAAGACCCAGGACACGTTGGGAAGACTATGTCTCCCGGCTGGCCTGGGAACGCCTCGGGATCCCCCGGGAAGAGCTAGACGAAGTGGCTGGGGAGAGGGTAGTCTGGGTTTCCCTGCTTAGGCTGTTGCCCCCGCGAGCCGACCTCGGATAAGCAGAAGATGATGGATGGATGGATGGATGGACAGTTTCTTGGCATATCAGACACACAGCCTTTGATCGGACTTCAGTAAAAAAATATTTCGTTGTCCACTGCATTAAATATTCGGCACTCACTGTCCACTTTTCTTTGCTTTGATAAGCTCATTTTTACAGAAGGGCTCAGTATCAGGACAAAGCTAAAGAGAAGAAGGGAGTAATATCCCACAGGCCAAAAACGTCAATGAGCGCCATCTAGTGGGGAAACGCTGTATTACAGGGATATGGTGAATCGAACGAGGTTTACCGACGATAATATGAAATGTAATTTAATAATATAATTTAATGGGTGGCTCCTCATTAATGATACTCAAGCGCTGAAAACGCATACGGGAGGCAGAAGCCGTAACATTGATGATAGTTTTTTTTTCAATAATTTGGACAAGTTCAATCAATCAATGTTTACTTATATAGCCCTAAATCACTAGTGTCTCAAAGGGCTGCACAAACCACTACGACATCCTCGGTAGGCCCACATAAGGGCAAGGAAAACTCACACCCAGTGGGACGTCGGTGACAATGATGACTATGAGAACATGATACTGTGAAAGATCAATCCACAATGGATCCAACACAGTCGCGAGAGTCCAGTCCAAAGCGGATCCAACACAGCAGCGAGAGTCCCGTTCACAGCACAGCCAGCAGGAAACCATCCCAAGAGGAGGCTGATCAGCAGTGCAGAGATGTCCCCAGCCGATACACAGGCGAGCAGTACATGGCCACCGGATCGGACCGGACTCCCTCCACAAAGGAGAGTGGGACATAGAAGAAAAAGAAAAGAAACGGCAGATCAACTGGTCTGAAAAGGGAAGTTCCGCGGGCCGGATTAAAATGTTCAACGGGCCATATACGGCTCGTGGGCCGTAGTTTGCCAATGTTTGATCTAATCCATTATCTTTTAATTTAGGAGGTCCTCAATTGAATTTTGCAAAATGTTTTCATAAAATAGTTTGATTATGCACATAAAATGACAGATTAGCATTATATCAAATGTTTTGAATATATTCCAACGACATCTTTTTTTGGCACTTTTTCATTACAAAGTACAATGTTTTAATAATTTATCGGTCAAAGTTTGGTTAATCTTATGCAATTTAATAAGGGTTTTTTTTTAGTTTTTTTTTTACTTTTATCAAGCAGAGAGCCAGTTAGTGGAGGCTTTCGTGTAAACGTGCTGTTGACAGTTGCAAGGATACAATGCGGATATTTCTCACAATGTGTCAAAACGTTTGTCCGGTTGGCCCCTCTCTCTGGGAACAGCGCGCACCTAAAACAACACGCCGAGTCACCCGAAATTGCTCCCGCACAGCTGAAGAAGACATCGGCGGCGGGCGGGGATGAAATGCGCGTCCCCGCCTGGAACAACAGCGGGGGCGAAGCTACAAACGACGAGGACAGCCGCGGAGCTGCGCATGCGCAGTGGCGCTAGGCGGCTTCTGAGCGGCGCTGTTGTCAGGGGTCAGAGGCAGAGTTAAGTGAGGGGCAGGAGGTGAGCTTTTATGTGCTGAAAACCTCATTTCGTCCCGATGGCGTCATGCTGAGAGCTGACACTCGTGCTGCTGCGGCATGTTGCACATTTATTTAAACCCTCCATTGCACTCCAAACACAATAACAAATAGTTGTTGCATCTCAAGTATGCATGCGTGCATGTCTTGTTCATGACATTATCAAACCTAAACCAACTTTTCTTTCTTTTTGCATGAAGATCTGCAGCCTGGCTTATGAGAGGGTGAGTAAAAAGGCGGAATAGGCGCCCCCCTCCCTTGGACCCCCCCATAAAATCACATCACTTGTTGGCACTATCAGGTTTCTGTCTGGTTCCTGAACAGGAAAAAAAAAACCTCTTGCATTGGCATTGTGTGTACCTAATGAAGTGGCCAGTGTGAGTGTCGTTCGTTAACTAAGCACAGGACTCATTTACATTTCTGCAAAATGAGTATTTAATTACTTCAGGCAATACTATGTACAAATTATGAAATAGTTAAAATACCTTGTGTGAACACTTTGTCGTCATTGTAATATACAAACCCCGTTTCCATATGAGTTGGGAAATTGTGTTAGATGTAAATATAAACAGAATACAATGATATGCAAATCATTTTCCAGCCATATTCAGTTGAATATGCTACAAAGACAACATATTTGATGTTCAAACTGATAAACGCTTTTTTTTTTTTTTGCAAATAATCATTAACTTTAGAATTTGGTGCCAGCAACACGTGACAAAGAAGTTGGGAAAGGTGGCAATAAATACTGATAAAGTTGAGAAATACTCATCAAACACTTATTTGGAACATCCCACAGGTGTGCAGGCTAATTGGGAACAGATGGGGGCCATGATTGGGTATAAAAACAGCTCCCATGAAATGCTAAGTCATTCACAAACAAGGATGGGGCGAGGGTCACCAATTTGTAAGCAAATTGTCGAACAGTTTTAGAACAACATTTCTCAGCGAGCTATTGCAAGGAATTTAGGGATTTTACCATCTACGGTCCGTAAAATCATCAAAAGGTTCAGAGAATGTGGAGAAATCACTGCACGTAAGCAATGATATTACGGACCTTCGATCCCTCAGGCGGTACTGCATCAAAAACCGACATCCGTGTGTAAAGGATATCACCACATGGGCTCAGGAACACTTCATAAAACCACTGTCAGTAACTACAGTTGGTCACTAAATCTTCAAATGCAAGTTAAAACTCTACTATGCAAACCAATACCCATTTATCAACAACACCAAGGAACGCCGCTGGGCCAGAGATCATCTAAGATGGACTGATGCAAAGTGGAAAAGTGTTCTGTGGTCTGACGCGTCCACATTTTTAATTATATTTGGAAACTGTGGACGTGGTGTCCTCCGGAACAAAGTGGAAAAAAAACATCCGGATTGTTATATGCACAAAGTTCAAAAGCCAGCATCTGTGATGGTATGGGGGTGTATTAGTGCCCAAGGCATGGGTACCTTACACATCTGTGAAGGCACCATTAATGGTACATACAGGTTTTGGAGCAACATATGTTGTCATCCAAGCAACGTTATCATGGACGCCCCTGCTTATTTCAGCAAGATAATGCCAAGCCACGTGTTACAACAGGGTGGTTTCGTAGTAAAAGAGTGCGGGTACTTTCCTGGCCCGCCTGCAGTCCAGACCTGTCTCCCGTGGAAAATGTGTGGCGCATTATGAAGCGTAAAATACGACAGCGGAGACCCCGGACTGCTGAACGACTGAAGCTCTACATAAAACAAGAATGGGAAAGAATTCCACTTTCAAAGCTTCAACAATTAGTTTCCTCAGTTCCCAAACGTTTATTGATCGTTGTTAAAAGAAAATGTGATGTAACACAGTGGTGAACATGCCCTTTCCCAACTACTTTGGCACATGTTGCAGCCATGAAATTCTAAGTTAATTATTATTTGCAAAAAAAAATAAAGTTTATGAGTTTGAACATCAAATATCTTGTCTTTGCAGTGCATTCAACTGAATATGGGTTGAAAAGGATTTGCAAATCATTGTATTCCGTTTATATTTACATCTAACACCATTTCCCAACTCATATGGAAACAGGGTTTGTAATTGTGTGTACCTATTGAAGTGGCCAGTGTGAGTGTTGTTCATTAACCAAGCACAGGACTCATTTAGATTTCTGCAAAATGAGTATTTAATTACTTCAGGCAAAACTATGTACAAATTATGAAATAGTTAAACGACCTTGTGTGGACACTTTGTCGTCATTGCAATATAAAATAAATACATCTATTGTTAGAAAAAAAGAATATGTACAGAACGTAACGCAAAGGTCAGTTTTCGGAGACGTCCCCGCCGGCGGTGCCTGTCTCGCCGCTGATGCTGTCTACGATGGAGGACAAACGGAGTAGGCTGCAGGATGCCGACGACTCGCTGGTCCCTGAACGCAGCACAAAAAAAACTTCAATGCAGTGCAAATTCGGTCACATTTTCGCAGCGTTTTTTTTACCTTCTGTTTGGTTAAACAATCTGGCGCTGGAATGCTCAGAGGCCCAGGACTCAGCTGACTTTTTCCAGTGGTTTGTGGAACCAACCACCTGGAGAAACATAAACATATCACTAATTGATTATGGCTAGTCTGCATTAGTTGGCACTCCAGAACTTTACAAAGTTGACCAAACCAGTTAGCTAGCTAGCTGCTATACTAACTCTTTCATTATTTGAGGAAATACGTCATGCAGAGCGGATGTTGTGACATACAGTATTTGAGGTTGTATTTTTGCCTCGGAATGCGTAAAGAATGCAGTACTGATCTGAAAAGACCTGATAAGTTCGAAAGAAAAAGAGATGATACAGTATCATCTGCTCACAGATGCCACCTGGTGGTTGTTTGAGTACACAGCAGCTATTCCTGGATAGTCCACTCCTTAATGCCTTAGTCACATGCAGGATTCTCACAGGAATGATGCGAGAATACAACTTTACCTAACTTCACACCAGTTTCCATGCAAATTAGCGCAATCACAATGTGATTCAAGAATAATCTATACAACGTTTTTAATTGTACGTCGGAAGCTTTTAGTTATCCCGACTCCCCCGTTTTAATCCTGATTACTTTTCTCTCCTACGAGCAGTCAAGATACATGCGCATGTTTAAATTGATCTTGTGTGAGGACAAGCAAGTGGACCTGCCTGGTCCAGCGAGAGCTTACACCGAGTTCTTTAGCCTTGAGTGCCTGCTCCTGCTCGTCCAGACTGTGCAACAGGTCCTGCAGCCTCTCGATGTAGCTAATGGCGCTGCGCAGGATCTCCACCTTGGGCAGCCTCTGATTGGGGTTGGCCACCGTCTTCCTCTTGAGCACGTCGAAGGCCTCGTTGATCTTCTTCAGCCGCCGCCGCTCCCGCAGCGTGGCGGCCTTTCGGCGGTCGGTCGGCGCCGACTTCCTCTTGCACACCTTGCAGGCCCAGACGAGGCACTGGCCCTCGCAGTGGGAACGCAGGCCCGGCGGCGCCAGGACGTGCTCCTCGCCGCTGCTGTCCTCGCCCGTTTCGGACGCCACGCGATCCTGGCCCGGTGACAGCGGGCTGTCGTCTGCGTTGTAGAGCGGGGACACCCCCGCCATGTCCAAGTGGTGCAGCGCCCCATGATCGGCGTCCTCCAGGTAGCGCAGATCGTTGAAAAGATAAGCGTTGGTCTCGAAAAGGTCCATCATATTGTGGCAACGTGGCCTGTGTTTGCTGGAGTGGGACTCCGGTGGCATTTAAATAGCTCAGCCGGGACATTCGGCACCAAGCAAGCTTAAATATAGAATGTGAAACTCTATCCCGCTCTGTGGCCGCCTCACGCCATCAAGCATCGCTGTTTTCTAACGCACTTTTACACCACTGCGACTTACTGGGGAAAGAAGTACACATTATAGAAATGTCACCTCGGGTTTCGCGACAGGTGCTGCAACAAACGTGTATAATGGCCGCCCAGTCAGTATTTTTCTGAAAACAAGGATGCATTGTTTATCAAATGTTTGTCTACGACCGTATTTTACAGTATATTTTATTGTCTGTCTCACGTTATATTCATAATGCAGATTCATAACTTGTTGCAACTCGACATCGCCACAATTGGAAACCTTGCAGGCGGGAATGTTGAGGATTCCTATTTTTGTACGACTTGCCTGACCTTGTGTGACGAGCAGCAAGAAAGGCACCTTCACTTTTACGCCGCATTAAAAGCCTCTAACTCGGGGTTGCCTACACTTTTTCTGCAGGCGAGCTACTTTTCAATCGACCAAGTCGAGGAGATCTACCTCATTCATATTTATAATTTATATTTATTTATTTATGAAAGACACATTTTTGTTAACAAGTTAATGGTGTTTAATGATAATACAAGCATGTTTAACACATATAGATTGCCTTCTTTCACAAAGACAAGAATATAAGTTGGTGTATTACCTGATTCTGATGACTTGCATTGATTGGAATCAAACAATAGTGCTGATAACGTCCGCATTTTAAAATAGAGCAGAAAAAAAGTCCTCCTTTCTGTCCAATACCACAGGAAAGTGGTTGGTTTTTGGCATCTCATTTGTCCAACTTGCATACTTGTTTTTAAACACTTTATAAGAAATACATTGGCATCAAACTCCGTAGCTTGCTAGCTTGTGCATGCTAGCTTTCTGAGACTCTTATTTTGTTAACACAGGCAGGATGAAGCAGGTCTTTTATGGTGAAGACAGGAACTGTGCAGTCGGTGTTTAGAGTTTTGACAGCGGGTACGGCCCAAGAGTCTGTTAAAATAAAAAGTGATTCTCTACGTCCTGTCAGTGATTTTTTTTCTTAATAATTGAGCTTGCAGCAGCCAGCGTCATCTCAAAAGATCCCCGGGTGCCGAGAATGTCAAACAAATGACGAAAGTGAAGTCTTGGTGAAGATTAATGATTGCTCATTTTTAAGTCTATTTTTTTAATGCCTGGCTGGAGATCGACTGACACACCCTCCGCGATCGACCGGTAGCTCGCGATCGACGTAATGGGCACCCCTGCTCTAACTTACACCACGGCTGTCCATAAAGCGGCCAGGGACTGTTTACAACCCGCTGTTAAAACTAAACAAGAAAACTTGATGGCAAAACATGAACAAAAGGCATAAAGTGACACAAACAAGTTGAAATGCAGAGGAAGCCAATTAAGTCGGGCCCGCTCTCTTCCCCCAACTCACGTTAGCAGGTTTAAATATATCTTAGAGATGGTTTCACAAAAACAGGTTTTCCTCAAATCTCAGTAAAACTAACAAAATGCTTTTCAGTAGCAGTAGGAGAGAAAGTCAAACACCAATACAAATAGATGGAGTAAACATTGATAGGGTGAAATAAATCACATTTCTAGGTGTAATAGAGGATAAAATGGACTGGAAATTACATGCCAATATGCAACATAAAGATAAATACATACAGATAAATACATCTATAGTGAATAAAGCAAAATATGTTCTGGACCCAAAATCACTCCAGATTTTTTACTGCTCATTAGTGTTACCATATCTGAGTTATTGTGCAGAAATATGCATAAATAACTACCAAAGTACGCTTCATTTACTGACTCTGTCACAAAAAGGTCAGTTAAAATAATACAAAACAATACAAATACAAGCCTTTTACTTATTGAATAAAAAATATTGATATTAATTGATAAGGTCCAGGGGCAGCACGGTGTGAGAGGGGTTAGTGCTTCTGCCTCACAATACGAAGGTCCTGAGTAGTCCTGGGTTCGAATCCCAGGCTCGGAATCGGGATCTTTCTGTGTGGAGTTTGCATGTTCTCCCCGTGACTGCGTGGGTTCCCTCCGGGTACTCCGGCTTTCTCCCACCTCCAAAGACATGCACCTGGGGATATGTTGATTGGCAACACTAAATGGGCCCTAGTGTGTGAATGTGAGTGTGAATGTTGTCTGTCTATCTGTGTTGACTCTGTGATGAGGTGGCGACTTGTCCAGGGTGACTTGTCCGCCTTCCGCCCAATTGTAGCTGAGATGGGCACCAGCGCTCCCCGCGACCACAAAGGGAATAAGCGGTAGAAATGGATGGATTATTTGGTGCATTTGCAAACAGCTAAAATGATGTACAAAGCAAACTATGACCTGCTACCCAATAATGTACAACCATTATTCCCGACAAAAGAGGACTTAAAACATTTGTATGCATGTACAACACTTAAAACCATTAGTATGTGAAATTAAATTATTGAATGGACTAAGCAAAAAAAGTCAAACTATGTACTAATATGATCCAGTTTTAAAAACTGTTCAAAGTCAAAGTTTGTACAAACTACAAAGAAGAACAATTCTGATCACATTGAACTTAATTGATGAATGAGACATAATCTATCATCTGTCACATATTCAGAAAAGTTATGGAAATTACATGATAGATTCATGTGACCTTTATTGATTATTTCTTTATTTATCATTCATTATTTTTTATTATGTTACCTTACGTAACGAGGCTGAACCTCTCTGTGTGTAAGCTAACAGTCGCACCTCCACCTGCAGAGACAAAGAGAGTGGAGGACTGACGAGAGGTTTTACTCCGTTTCTTTAATTTGGCTATCGAACAAACATAGCACAAAAAGATGTAGGTACATTTTCATCTACCTTTCAAGACATGTCGGGAATGAGATAAGGCACAATGGATTACATTATAAACCCTGTTTCCATATGAGTTGGGAAATTGTGTTAGATGCAGGGGCGTCGCCAGACAGATTTCACTGGGGCACGTGCCCCACTGTTGATCTGCAGTGCCCCAGTAAAAAACGCTTCAGAGTTTTAAGTCTACATAACATAGACAACAGCGCACATACTACTTAGTATAGTAATTGATTGCTACTGTATTCACTCCACTGAACAATGAGCACATGGCTAATTAATATGGTAATTTATTCACGTGTGGATCGAGACTTCGGTTGAGAGAGAGAGAGAGAGACAGAGAGGATGAGAATCACTGCTGATGTAGGTAACGTTAGCCAACAACAATTTGTTAATTACATTATTTTGATTTTGATTTGACTCAAACTGTAACTCCTAAATGGATTTAAGAACGTTGTTTGCCCGCAGCAGAGAAGAAGCAGCAGGAATGAGAGATGTAAGTGAAGTCCTAACTAGCTAGGCAACATCATTGTCTTAAGTTGATGCTAAGTTAGCTAACGTTATTCCTTGTATCAAGACAAACATATTCATTTGCTGTACGAGCTGTCGGGGGAATTTCCAATGAACATGAAACATCATGTTGGTTATTGTCTGCTGCTTCTGCATCAATGATGATTTGGAGTCAGCATGTGTGAGTTGAGTGCTTCTCAAATGTTTTATCTTCAGGAAGAAAAACATTTTTCCATATCATCAAGTCGTGAGCCAAATTTTTAAATCATTCAAGTTTATTTCACAGAAAAATAGCACAGTAGACTTGTCTTGTTAATCGCTGTGACTTTGACTAAAATAATCTTGTTTTGTCACCAGAAAAATGGCTACAGCTAAAGCATCTGGTTTCGTTTCCAGAAAAAATAGTAACATTTCTGTATTTGTGTTCAGAAAGATGTCTGAAAATATTGGGTTTTGTTGCCCCATTTAGATTTTTTAAAAATATATTTCCATGTCTGACCTGAGTCCTCCTCCAACTTGTTAGTCGGTTTGCCTTTTGCTAAAATACTCACTAATAGTCACTGAAAAAATGGCTAAAAATATCTGGTTTTGTTGCAACAATTTGATTTTTTTCTCCCTAAACTCACTGAAAATGACACACAATCCACTTTTATGTGAGGAGCCAGCAGTTGGGAACCACTGGTCAACTGTATAACAGTTACTGTAATATTTCCATGTCTGTCCAGAGTGATTGACCACTTTGCAAAAATGAAAATGAAACGTTACAGTTTACTTCTCAGAAAATGATTCCCTGAACAGACAGACAACATTTGTTCATTTATTGTACTACTCTGGCTTTATTGTTTTGTGTATATTTGATAGTTTTGTGTATCTGAAATAGGATTAGCCACATTGCCATAAATGGAAATTAAATCATATAAAAGAACCCAGAGATGTAGGGGTGCTTTATTTTTGGTTTTACTTTTGTAGATGTTAGATTTGCAGATGATTACTGCAATATATATTTCAAAAAGATTCATTGCTCTTCCTTTTTGCTTTTACCAGTAGCAGTTTAGAAGTCTGGAGTAAAAAAGTGCACAAGTAGGTCAAATGCATGAGTTAATTACAGGTGGTTCATCAAAGATCCATACAACATAATCTGATATGATTTCATAGTTTAAAGCACTATTAATGTATAAATAAGTGCTAAAAATGTTTTTGGTTGCGCGCTTTGCACGCTCACATGAATTATTTGTGCCCCAGGTGTGCCCCAGTACAGTAATGGTCTAGTGACACCCCTGGTTAGATGTAAATAGAAACGGAATACAATGATTTGCAAATATTTTTCAACCCATATTCAGTTGAATGCACTACAAAGACAAGATATTTGATGTTCAAACTCAAACTATATTTTTAATTTGCAAATAAAAATTAACTTAGAATTTCATGGCTGCAACACGTGCCAATGTAGTCTGGAAAGGGCATGTTCACCAATGTGTTACATCACCTTTTCTTTTAACAACACTCAAAAAACGTTTGGGAACTGAGGAAACTAATTGTTGAAGCTTTGAAAGTGGAATTCTTTCCCATTCTTGTTTTATGTAGAGCTTCAGTCGTTCAACAGTCCGGGGTCTCCGCTGTCGTATTTAATGCTTCATAATGTGCCACACATTTTCGATGGGAGACAGGTCTGGACTGCAGGCGGGCCAGGAAAGTAACCGCACTCTTTTTTTTTTACGAAGCCAAGCTGTTGTAACACGTGCTGAATGTGGCTTGGCATTGTCTTGCTGAAATAAGCAGGGGCGTCCATGAAAAAGATGGCGCTTAGATGGCAGCATATGTTGTTCCAAAACCTGTATGTACCTTTCAGCATTAATGGTGCCTTCACAGATGTGTAAGTTACCCATGCCTTGGGCACTAATGCACCCCCATACCATCACAGATGCTGGCTTTTCAACTCGAATATTTCCAAAAACAATTTGAAATGTGAAACTCATCAGACCACAGAACACTTCTCCACTTTGCATCAGTCATGAATTGATTAACGTGGAATCCGACTTAAACAAGTTGAAAAACTTGTTACCATTTAGTGGTCAATTGTACGGAATATGTACTGAACTGTGCAATCTACTAATAAAAGTATCAATCAATCAAATATCAAACCATCTTAGATGATCTCGTGCCCAGAGAAGCCGGCAGCGTTTCTGGATGTTGTTGATAAATGGCTTTCTCTTTGCATAGTAGAGCTTTAACCTGCACTTACAGATGTAGTGACAAACTGTATTTAGTGACAGTGGTTTTCTGAAGTGTTCCTGAGCCCATGTGGTGATATCCTTTAGAGATTGATGTCGGTTTTTAATACAGTGCCGTCTGACGGATTGAAGGTCACGGTCATCCAATGTTGGTTTCTGGCCATGCTGCTTACGTGGAGTGATTTCTCCAGATTCTCTGAACCTTTTGATGATATTATGGAGCGTAGATGTTGAAATCCCTAAATTTATTGCAATTGCACTTTGAGAAAGGTTGTTCTTAAACTGTTTGACTATTTGCTCACGCAGTTGTGGACAAAGGGGTGTAACACGTCCCATCCTTTCTTGTGAAAGACTGAGCATTTTTTTGGGAAGCTGTTTTTATAGCCAATCATGGCACCCACCTGTTCCCAATTAGCCTGCACACCTGTGGGATGTTCCAAATAAATGTTTGATGAGCATTCCTCAACTTTATCAGTATTTATTGCCACCTTTCCCAACTTCTTTGTCATGTGTTGCTGGCATCAAATTCTAAAGTTAATGATTATTTGAAAAAAAAAAAAAAGTTTATCAGTTTTAACATCAAATATGTTGTCTTTATAGCATATTCAACTGAATATGGGTTGAAAATGATTTGCAAATAATTTTATATTCCGTTTATATTTACATCTAACACAATTTCCCAACTCATATGGAAACGGGGTTTGTACTACTGGGAGATATGCCTGGGGGAGGTATGCATAGTGCTTTTCAAATGATTAATATTACTAATTGCTCACTTAAGTTGACTTCACACATCAAATTGTCATGATCCGTCCCCGGGTCATGGCATGATTTATGTGTAGGAGGTTCCTATGTTTTAGTCTGTTTCCTGGGTGCACTCTCTTTCCCTGTTTATTGTTGGTTTCCATGGCCACTGGTTCTCCTCACCTGTCTTTGTTCAGCAATTAGTGTCCCCACCAGGTGTTTTGGTTAATCACTGCCCTTTATAGTTGCTGGGTCAATGCACGCTGTACGCGTTTTTCAACTCGCCCTAGTGTTTTGCCGCACTACAGTTTATTCCTCGCTTTTTCACCTTTTGGGACATTTTGTTTTTTTGGCTCCACACTTGTTTAACATCCTCAGTTTGTGTATTTTTGTCCTGCCATAATAATTAAAAGGCTTCATCCTCCCTGCACACTGCTCCCACTTGTTTTCTGCATTGGAGGGAACACCACCATCGCTGCCATGCGTTCCAATTTTAACACAAATATGAGATCCCATTGGATAATCTCTTTGAAAACTGTTCCGTTTGTGTTGAAGTGAAGTGAATTATATCTATATAGCGCTTTTTCTCTAGTGACCCAAAGCGCTTTACATAGTGAAACCCAATATCTAATTTTTTTACATTAAAACCAGTGTGGGTGGCACTGGGAGCAGGTGGGTAAAGTGTCTTGCCCAAGGACACAACTGCAGTGACTAGGATGGCGGAAGCGGGGATCGAACCTGCAACCCTCAAGTTGCTGGCACGGCCGCTCTAACAACCGAGCTATACCGCCCCAAAGTGTGTTAACTAGTGTTGTAATATTGTTAACTTCATAATTACTTCATCGATACTTTCTAGCTACACAACCTTAACACAATTTCTCATGCAGTGCGAAATATATTTTTTTAGATTGTTTTCTACATTAAGAAAGGTTTGTGCATGTATGGCAGCTTTAGACCATGTTCACAACCCAGGTCAATTTTGATTTTTTTCCCCCACATGTGACCTGAGTCCGATTTTCTTTTGATGTCAGTGTGAACAGTACAATTCCTTTTTTGTATGTGGGTGTAAATCTGATATTCATCCGATGCAGTTCGAACGCTGAGGTCTTGTTCATCAGACCTCCGAAAAACGTCACCATTTTCTGGCAATATAGACGGTCGCAAAAAGAAATTGCGGATGATTGAGCAGAAAATAGTCAATGGCAAAAAGAACATCTGTCAATGTCCAACCACTTCTGGTTTTGACTCCTTAACAACACATTACTTTGAACAGATATTGAAATACAAACTGTCCATCCATCCATTTTTCTACTCCTTGTCCCTTCTTCCATGGCCAAAATCCTTGCCCCCTTCCTTCGTAATCTTCTACGCAAAATAGGTTGCACAAAATCCTTGAAATTGCCAGAAATGTGCTAGGACTGAAATTTTCACGAATTAGGGGCTGTATTTAGTTCCACAACTATGTTAGATTTCATGCGTTTGCAGGTCACTTCACTGACTATTTCCCTTCATGATACACAGACATTGCATTATTTTGTAATATAATATGCTACATAAAACAAATTTGAAATGGGCACAATACCCTGCAGTGTGAACGTAGCCTTTCTGGCCTTGGAGCCAAGACATGCAAGGAAATTAGCTCAGGAACGCTATTGGATAACAGTATAAAATATTGTCACGTCGGCGACTGTGTTCACTGGGTTTCTGCGGGTCATTAAAAATAAAAAAAAGTTATTACATGGATATTTTGAAAACTGAAGCATAAAAAAGCATAAATCACACGATTGTAGGCCTGAGCCGATAGTCAATAAGTCATTTGATTGAACGATAAATGAAAATGAACTGTATAATTCTGCAGCCCTCGATAATTTCCTATGTCTGTGTGTGTTACTTTTCTTTTCACTCCGGCTTTTCTCGTTGCATCGCTCTCAGCAGCTGAGGATGCTTATTTGACAGTAGGAGTACATGAACAGAGTGAAGCCTCTTGTTAATCCTCCACAGTTTTTGTTTTGGTTTGACCAGACAAGGTCGCAAGCCTACACACGGACATCGCTTTGCTAGTCGTGACACACTTGTGTGAAGCTGTCAGAGTCGGTTTGTGACGAATCCCAAGATGCAGAGAAGGAGGCAGCCAAGGAGTGAGAAAACATGATTTAATTCAAAATACTAAGACAAAAAACAAACAAAGGGTACAAACAAAAAGTGCGCATGTGGGCGGATAACAAACAAAAAGGCCTAGCGTGGAAGCTAACAGGTATCGAGCAAGAAACAGAAGTCGTACTTATAATATGAAAACAAACTTGGAAGCAGGGAACAAAAGACAATAAGCTACAAAGCACTATCAAATATAGCTTACCGCAACGCTGCATTGACACGATATGATACGACACGACACGACAGGTAGCAACGACAAGAGCGACAGCAATCCAGCACTGACTGGAGGAACAAAGCAGGTAAAATAGGATCGGGCTGATTGAAACCAGGTGTGGCCAGGTGCCAATCAGCCGCAGCTGAGGGGAAAACAGCATACAGGGAAATAAACAGAAAACAGACAAAATAAGTGCGCAGAGAGGAACTAAAAACAGGAAATACTAAACACACAGTGGAAAAACAAAACCAAACTGTCAGTGGCAAGCCTGACAGAAGCAATAATAACTAACAAATATTAGGAAGGAAAAAATATTATTATAAAGCCAAATGTCCTTGCGTGGGAATATTTCATCTTCAAACTGAATGAGCAACATGAGAGCCTATCAACAAGCAACGTGCATGTATGTCAAATTTGTTGAAAGGTGATGGCAACAAAGATCTACCCTGTTTTTCCAACTGTACAAAACATTGCACTTCAATATGTTCAATGTTTACTCAAGTTAAATTTTTACTAACAGAGGTTGAGAGCGTTTACTCATTTAGGATATTGACCTTCCAATTACAATGTTGAAAATTATCATACTGTACTGAAAAATGTATCTATTGTTTTTGAAAGGGTTACTTTTATTATCATTATATATTATGATTGCATTAGTGCTTAATTTGGCCACAGTTAATGTAAACTATTCAACTATGTAACATTATCATTGTTAAATGATAATCATGTGCTTTTGACAAGAATGATCTAAAGTAGGACATGGGCATGAAATTAGTTTTAAATTGCATTAAAAAAGCATTAAAGGCATTAAATTAGAACTGCTGATATCTGCAGAAACCCTGGTACAAATTAGCCTTTTATTGGCATCTCCAAACCAGCACTGTATATGTACCTTTTAGCAAGATGGACTGGACACTTGCCAAAAAATCCCTGCTCTGACTCTAATAAGCAGGGAAACGAATCATAGCTCAGAACTATACCCAATACTCCCGTCGTTACAATATATTATGAAATAATAAAAACACAAGAATCCGGATAAAAATATGCACAAAGGGAGTAAACCGTATCATCAAACTTTCTGGCTATGTCGAGAAAAATCTCTTACTAGTAATAATACGCTTTGGCCCGTATTAAGTAATGTGTTAGCACAGTGGTTCTCAAACTTTTTTCAGTGATGTACCCCCTGTGAACATTTTTTTAATTCAAGTACCCCCTAATCAGAGCAAAGCATTTTTGGTTAAAAAAAGAGATAAAGAAGTAAAATACAGCACTATGTCATTAGTTTCTGATTTATTAAATTGTATAACAGTGCAAAATATTGCTCATTTGTAGTGGTCTTTCTTGAACTATTTGGAAAAAAAGATATAGAAATAACTAAAAACTTGTTGAAAATTAAACAAGTGATTCAATTTTGAATAAAGATTTCTCCACATAGAAGTAATCATCAACTTAAAGTGCCCTCTTTGGGGATTGTAATAGAGATCCATCTGGATTCATAAACTTAATTCTAAACATTTCTTCACAAAAAAAGAAATCTTTAACATCAATATTTATGGAACATGTCCACAAAAAATCTAGCTGTCAACACTGAATATTGCATTGTTGCATTTCTTTTCACAGTTTATGAACTTACTCTCATATTTTGTTGACGTATTATTCTATAAATATATTTATAAAGGATTTTTGAACTGTTGCTAT
This sequence comes from Nerophis ophidion, assembly GCF_033978795.1. NCBI lineage: Eukaryota > Metazoa > Chordata > Actinopteri > Syngnathiformes > Syngnathidae > Nerophis > Nerophis ophidion. The sequence goes on from NC_084620.1 coordinate 2,868,666, forward strand.
TTTTAGAATATTTAAAAAGAAATCTCACGTACCCCTTGGCATACCTTCAAGTACCCCCAGGGGTACGCGTACCCCCATTTGAGAACCACTGTGTTAGGAGATTGTTTCTTTATTAATATATAAAATCTTAGCATATGGTACATATGTTGTAGCCTGTTTGAAAAATTACAAATATCAAAATAGCCATCGAATCCTTTGATTTTTCAGTATGCCGTACTAAATAAAAGAAGTTTGGACACCCCTCATGTACACAATAGCTACTACCTACTTATTGTGGTTTCCTAAAAAAACGCAAATGGAAGTATTTATCTTACAAAACGCCTCACTACAAATTACAGGTTTCAAACAATATCTGAAGAAATGCTTTAAAATTCCTGGTATTTGCTAAACTGTGTGGGAAAAAATCGATACGAATACAAATCACGATTCTCACTTTGTGCGATTCAGAATCGATTCTCTTTTTTTTTTTTTTAAATCGATTATTTTTCATTAAAAAAAAAAAAAATGTTATCAATCCAACAAAACAATACACGTCAATACCATAACAATGCAATCCAATTCCAAAACCAAACCTGACCCAGCAACACTCAGAACTGCAATAAACAGAACAATTGAGAGGAGACACAAACACGACACAGAACAAACCAAAAGTAGTGAAACCAAAATGAATATTATCAACAACAGTATCAATATTAGTTATAATTTCAGCATTAAAAATCCCTCATTGACATTATCATCAGACGTTAAAAAAAAAACAAAAAAAAAAAACAATAGTGTCACAGTGGCTTACACTTGCATGGCATCTCATAAGCTGGACAACACACTGTGTCCAATGTTTTCACAAAGATAAAATAAGTTATATTTTTGGTTCGTTTAATAGTTAAAACACATTTACATTATTGCAATCAGTTGATAAAACATTGTCCTTTACAATTAAAAGCTTTTTAAAAATAATCTACTACTCTGCTAGCATGTCAGCAGACTGGGGTAGATCCTGCTGAAATCCTATGTATTGAATTAATACAGAATCGTTTTGAATCGGAAAAATATCGTTTTTGAGTCGAGAATCACGTTGAATCGAAAAAAATCGATATACAATCGAATCGTGGCCCCAAGAATCGATATTGAATCGAATCGTGGGACACCCAAAGATTCGCAGCCCTACAAGTTAGTAACGAGCACGTTCGAGCTTAGCTCAATTGACCATTAAGCAGCTAGCTAGCTTGTAGCTTACTAGTTAGCATTTCTGTGTTGTTTTTCTCGGAATAGAATTTTAATAAAATAAGGGTTTGCTTGTCAACACTTAAGTGGAGGGAAAAGGATGGAAAATGAACATGTCAGCAGAGAGTCCGCGGAATGAATGCCGTTAGTACACTTTTAAATGCCAGATGTTAATAACTGTGAAAGGTCAGGACACTAGTCCACGGTGTAGTGTGTCAGCCATCTTGCAAGGTCCATTAGTCTCACCTACATACAAAGATAAGGGCGTCTTGCTAACCTTTTGGCTGCTAATGATAGCATTTAGTGTCTTCTCAGTCAATAACTAATAATATAGATGAAAAAAGCAAATAAGTCAGTTTCGTTGTGTTCCACGCTCCCCCGCTGTGGCCCAATTGCGTATTCTCGCCAGCGGGCTACTGTGCATCCTGCACCACGGGCCGTAAATTCCCCATTAGCAGCAGCAGGGTTGAGGGGCGGTTGACGCTTCAGCTGTCAAGGTGAATCACGAGATATCCAGAACACAAAGTCAAACAGGCCTCTCAAGGCAAGTAGCGCTGTAAATCTGTCCCCGATAAAGAACCCCCCGGAAAAGTACTGACCCAAAAAGCAGAAATCAACAAGGCCGTCAATGTCAGGTTAATATACGGCAGTATGAAATTGTTGTAAATGATACTACTTCTATTCTAAAGCGTTTGTGTTAGCCTAGCCCAGTGTTTTTCAACCACTGTGCCGTGGCACACTAGTGTTCCGTGAGATACAGTCTGGTGTGCCGTGGGTGATTATCTAATTTCACCTATTTGGGTTAAAAAGAATTTTTGAAAACCAGTAAGTATAGTCTGCAAATTAAGTGTTGTTGTTGTCTGTAGAGTAACCGTGTAATACTCTTCCATATCAATAGGTGGCAGCCAGTAGCTAATTGCTTTGTAGATGTGGGAAACAGCAGGAGGCAGTGTGCAGGTAAAAAGGTGTCTAATGCTCCTAGGATAAGGCATTGAAGCTTAGGGAAGGCTATGCAGAACAAAACTAAAACTGAACTGGCTACAAAGTAAAGAAAAACAGAATGCTGGACGACCGCAAAGACTTACTGTAGAGCAAAGACGGCGTCCACAATGTACATCCAAACATCACATGACAATCAACAATGTCCCCGCAAAGAAGGATAAAAACAACTTAAATAGTCTTGATTGCTAAAACAAAGTAGATGCGGGAAATATTGCACAAAGGAAGACATGAAACTGCTACAGGGAAATACCAAAAAAAAGAGAAAAAGCCACCAAAATAGGAGCGCAAGACAAGAACTAAAACACTACACACTGGAAAACAGCAAAAAACTCAAAATAAGTCACGGCGTGATGTGACAGGTGGTGACAGTACACCTACTTTGAGACAAGAGCTATAGTGATGCATGCTTGGTTATGGTTTGAATTCATGTCCAACAATTGCGACGACTTTTTACTGTCAACTGAGTTTCGTTTTTTTAATGATTTCTGCTGGTGGTGTGCCTCCGTAATTTTTCAACGCAAAAAATGTGCCTTGGCTCAAAAAACGTTGAAAAACACTGGCCTAGCCTAGCTAAAGTAAAAATTCAGTGGAAACTTTTTTATTTAATGTATTTGTTTACTTTATTTCAGAAATATGACAATAGTGTCATGATTTGCTTTGCATACTTTGCATCTTTGTCTGAAAACAAGGCCTAAAGACTTAGTGGATTAACAATCAATTGCTATCTTGGCTATCCCTAGCTGTTTTTTACATCTATATTTGTTATTGATGCTGCTTGTTCTTTTTAGAGGTGGGGTGCACTTAGGCCAGGGGTGAGGTTTTTTTATTGTCCCATTGTAGAAATAAAATGAAACACAACTGAAGGAAAACATGGAGCAAACAGGCACAATGTAAAGCGAGAAATATGAAAAGTTGACACTAAAACTAATAACACAAAGCTTTGTCTTTAAATATATATTTTTTTAAAAATCAGCTTTTTCACAAAACTAAAATTTTACAGTAGCTGCCCCCTCTACATTCTTAGATGGCGCTCGGTGAAAGAAATGTAGACACCACTGACTTAGGCGATCCTGTTAATGAACCTGAACTTTAGGACCCCCCCTCCCCCAGCCCTAGCTCCGTGACAGACACAGCACTCCTTGTAAGGCAGATCCACACCTGGGATATGGATTAGCCAATCCTGGGGGGTTAAGTGCTGCGGTCGCGGGCCCGACAACAGTGCCTCACCTGCAGGTCACGGTGCTTTGAGCTTGTAGGGTCGGCAAACTCATGTCTCAATTATAACAATAATAACAATGAAATTCAAAATAATGTTTATAGTTGACTCCTTTGTTTAATGCATGAACCATCTTTAATCATCTTTATGAAGTCACCCTGCTCTGCTCCAATGTAAGTTATGTCAGTGGTTCTCAAATGGGGGTACGTGTACCCCTGGGGGTACTTGAAGGTATGCCAAGGGGTAGGTGAGATTTTTTTTAAAATATTCTAAAAATAGCTACAATTTAAAAATCCTTTATAAATATATTTATTGAATAATACTTCAACAAAATATGAATGTAAGTTGATAAACTGAGAAAAGAAATGCAACAATGCAATATTCAGTGTTGACAGCTAGAGTTTTTGTGGACATGTTCCATAAATATTGATGGTGAAGATTTCTTTTTTTGTGAAGAAATGTTTATAAGTAAGTTGATGAATCCAGATGGATCTCTATTACAATCCCCAAAGAGGGCACTTTAAGTTGATGATTACTTCTATGTGGAGAAATCTTTATTTGTAATTAAATCACTTGGGGTTTTTTTCAACAAGTTTTTATTTATTTGTATATCTTTTTTTCCAAATAGTTCAAGAAAGACCACTACAAATGAGCAATATTTTTCACTGTTATACAATTTTAATTAATCAGAAACTGATGACATAGTGCTGTATTTTACTTCTTTATCTATTTTTTTTCAACCAAAAATGCTTTGCTCTGATTGTAAAAATGTTGAGAACCACTGCTCTAGATCAGTGGTCCCCAACCACTTGGCCAGCCCGATTGGTCCCGGGCCGCAGAATATTTTTTTATTAAAAAAATAAATAAATAAATAAAATCAAATCAAATAAAAAATATATATTTTTTTTTAATTCTAAAATCAAAATAAAAAACACAAGATACCCTCACAATTAGTGTACCAACACCCCCAAAAAATCCCTTTTTCATGACTAAAAATAAATTTAAAAAAACGCCCCCGCCGGGCCGCGGGAGAAATGATCAAGAGTTGACCGGTCCGCAGCTACAAAAAGGTTGGGGACCACTGCTCTAGATTACCAAGATACTTGTGGTGGGGGCGTGGCTAGGGTGCTTGGTCCACATGACATCATCACAATATTTGCAATGATGCACATATATACTTTGAAAAGGCAAAAAACATATATCCATCCATACATTTTCTACCGCTTATTCCCTTTTGTGGGGTCGCGGGGTATATACATTTAAAACAAATGTGTTATTATTAATTCTAGTATTTAAATAATTGTTTTCTTACATAATGAAATCATTACGATTTCTCCAATCTTTTAAGTCACTCTTTCTTTTTAAAAAATTACTGGAAACAAATATAGCATCTATTTTCGGTGTTATTGTAGACTGTACTCGTACTGTAAAGACTCTGTACTTCTGTAGTTCCATGTCCACGACAAAAAGCGTGCTGCAGAGAGCCTGACATCGTACTTCATTCGCGCTGCTGGGAGCCTTCCTCTCCTTAAAAGCCGCTAGTGTCGTCTTAAATTTTTAATATCGCTGTCTGCGGGTATACCTCGGATATATTAAAGTACATCCACATCGCAGACATGCTCCCTCCCAACCAGACAACCCTTACGTCATCACAACATTCAGTTTCTGCACCGCTGTCCTGTTGATCAAAGAATGTCTTTTTTCGACTAAATTTTTGGTGCATCACTAGTCAATAGTATGCAAATAATAACCAACATATATCCATTTATACTGTAACTGCCTGTTGGTGTTAATGTGTCTGTTAGTGTTTTATGATGTTAATTTTTTCATTGTCTTAAACACACGGTGTCAGTAGAGATTGAGTGTTGTGTGTCTGGGAGTGAGACAGGTGTGCGCGTAGGAAATACTTGCTGGAATTAAGCCCATTGTTAGCATACATTTGGCAATAAAAGCTAGAAAGAGCGTAGGACTTTGTGTGTCTTCTTTTGGACGTGACTATGTAAATGGTAAATAGGTTATACTTGTGCACTTTTCTACCTTCAAGGTACTCAAAGAGCTTTGACACTATTTCCACATTTACTCAATCACACACACATTCACACACTGATGGCGGGAGCTGCCATGCAAGGCTCTAACCATGACCCATCAGGAGCAGGGGTGACATGTCTTAAAGTAGCTGCATCGGCTCCCTGTCCGCTTCAGGGTTGATTTTAAAGTTCAGTTACTAATTTTTAAATGTCTTAATGGCCTTGCGCCTTCTAATTTATCCGACCTGCTTTTACTGTATCAACCCTCGTGGATCCTGAGGTCTTCTGGCACTGGCCTTTTAACTTGATCAAATACCAGAACAAAGACCCACAGTGAGGCAGCATTTAGCCACTAAGGCCCCCACCTGGGGGACAGCCTGCCAGAGAGCCTCAGTACCGCAGAGTGTTGATATAAAAAAAAAAAGGCTCAAGACACAGCTTTTATTCAGGCTTATAGTAATCATCTTAAACTGTTATGTTTTCGAAAAAAGAAAAAAATACTGTTGTTTTCTATCTTAATTACTACTATTAGTCTCTCAATGTTATGTTTTCTTAACTTTTTAATGTAATATTTATATTGTTTCTATTTTATTTTTACATATATTTTATCATATGTTTAATAAATTTTTTTAGATGGCGTTAATTTAAGTTATTCTCCAGTGTGGATGCCTCAAATCCTTCGTGCCATATCATGTTTTGTTTTCTTTTTTCTTTGGTATTGTCAATAGTGCTGCGTTTGTGCCTGTGCGTGTGTGTATGTGTCTATGTGTGTGTGCGTGCATGCGCGCGTGCGCGTCTACTTCTTTTTTTTTTTTTTGTACAGCACTTTGTGTTTGCATGAATAGTGCTATGTAAAAAAAAAGTTTTCTACAGATATATATCAATCAATCAATGTTTATTTATATAGCCCTAAATCACTAGTGTCTCAAAAATGTTGTGAAATGAGTTTATTTATACAGAAAGATAATGTAAATGTTTATTTACATATCTTAATTGTTTCCAAACGGTTCCTGAAATACGGCAGTAAAACGGGGGATAAAACAAAACAGAGGTCATCTTCTCTCCAATTAGCTAAGCAGACACAATAACTCCACAGTAATGTTTTAGTGAATTTACTGAGGAATTTGTGTAACTGAAACAAGACAAAAAAAAAATCTGCTATTTTAAGTTATTACTAACACAGACACTTGTAAACGTGTTATCATGTTAGCTCATGCGAACGATGCTAGCTTGATTATATTACAATAGCATGTACAAATATGCATGAAAACAATCCTGTCAAACATGGGATGATTAAGTTAGTGTGAAATGTTTTAGTTACACTGTAAAACTTACAAATGTTGCTTGAGTGATGAATAAAGAAACCAAACGGTTGTAATTCAAACATTTAAACAAACTTGTACTTCAGGTTTAAGGCATGAAACAGAAGAAAATACTGTGGACATTTAACCTGCAGCACCAGGAGTGAGAGAACTTGTCCAAAATATCACACAAAATAACACACCTTTTCAGTGTGTCTTGGTGTTTTATGAAAAATGTTTGTTGAATACAAAACATTATGGCTGTTAGCGAAGAAAAATCCACAAATTAGCTGCGCCGTTTTGTAAGCCACAGGGTTAAAAGCGCTAAAAAAGAGTAGCAGTTTATAATCCGGAAAATACGGTAATGAATGTCAGGGCACTGTATTACTAGCCCCTTCCTGCTCAGTCACTGATACAAATATAAAGTAAAGGTAAATTTCCCAGCACAGTTGCATTGCAGTGTTAGTGCTGGGCTGGCAAACAATCGCACTGAAATTTAATCCTGTGCATGTGTCAGCTATGTATGCAAATTTATGTTTTATTTGGGTTAAAGTAGTTATTTTTTTACCAAAAGCAACCTATTTCGCTAAGAACAAAGCATACATCAAATTAAATTAATGTTTATTTTTATTGTTGTTTTTGTGTGTTATTGTGGTCGAATGTTGAATCAGATCCATCCATCCATCCATTTTCTACCGCTTATTCCTTTTTGGGGTCGCGGAGGGCGCTGGCGCATATCTCAGCTACAATCGGGCAGATGGCGGGGTAGAACCTGGACAAGTCACCACCTCATCACAGGGCCAACACAGATAGACAGACAACATTCACACACTAGGGCCAATTTAGTGTTGCCAATCAACCTATCCCCAGGTGCATGTCTTTGGAGGTGGGAGGAAGCCGGAGTACCCGGAGGGAACCCACGCATTCACGGGGAGAACATGCAAACTCCACACAGAAAGATCCCGAACCTGGATTTTGAACCCAGGATTGCAGGACCTTCGTATTGTGAGGCAGACGCACTAACCCCTCTGCCACCGTGAAGCCCTGTTGAATCAGATATTTTGCTTTAAAACACAAAATTTTGCTTCATACAAATAGGTCAAGGTGCATATTTTGGTGCAATATTGACAATAATAAATTAATGCATTGTTTATTTTGTGAATTAATTATAACTATAGTCATGCACCTGGGGATAGATTGATTGGCAACACTAAATGGTCCCTAGTGTGTGAATGTGAGTGTGAATGTTGTCTGTCTATCTGTGTTGGCCCTGGTGGCGACTTGTCCATGGTGTACATCGCCTTCCGCCCGAATGCAGCTGAGATAGGCTCCAGCACCCCCCGCAACCCCAAAAAAGGGACAAGCGGTAGAAAATGGATGGATGGATACATCCATGTGCTTGTAGTTTGTGTCAAACACTTTCACGCTTTCAGACAGTAATTTATTTATTTAAAATTTAGTCAATCAAGTCAAATATATATTATTTGTAAATAATTGTCAAAAACGTTTATTTTTATCGTAAGTGTAGTTTTCTGTGGTGTGGAACCGCAATGCACTGTACTGAGCGCTGATTACTTAGAATAAAGACAGTGTTACTATGGGATCATTTTTATTTTTTATGGGAGGTCTCGGAAGGACAATAGAATAAAAAATCATAGCACGTTCGCCAACTTGACGGTACATCAATGCAGGTAATAAAGACAAGTCCAAAGAATATGTCATTTGTGCATTCGCTCCTCGCGCGAGCTGATTTTACTATGAATTGATTAACGTGGACCCCGACTTAAACAAGTTGAAAAACGTATTCATGTGTTACCATTTAGAATAGAATAGAACAGAAAGTACTTTATTGATCTCTGGGGGAAATTCAGCACCACATTTCGCTCACAATTAACAATGATAATGATAAATAATATAGTATATTCTCTATATTGTATATATAATATATGAATAATATAAATATATTCTACCAATATTCATTTAGTGGTCAATTGTACGGAATATGTACTGTACTGTGCAATCTACTAATAAAAGTTTCAATCAATCAATGTGTCGGCCGTCGGCATGGAGAACCAGAGCAATGAAGCCAACTTTCCCTGCCCGGCGAAGCTCACTTACGACAGTCCTTCAGCAAAATGTCAGCGTTTGTTTGTCATCAAGCTAGTTTAAAGGCCTACTGAAATGAGATTTTCTTATTTACACGGGGATAGCAGGTCCATTCTATGTGTCATACTTGATCATTTCGCAATATTGCCATATTTTTGCTGAAAGGATTTAATAGAGAACATCGATTTAGTAGAGAACATCGACAATAAAGTTGCAACTTTTGGTCGCTAATAAAAAAGCCTTGCCTGTACCAGAAGTAGCAGACGATGTGCGTGTGACGTCACGGGTTGTAGGGCTCCCTCACATCCTCACATTGTTTATTATCATAGCCACCAGCAGCAAGTGCAATTCGGACCGAGAAAGCGACGAGTTCCAAATTAATTTGAGCGAGGATGAAAGATTGGTGGATGAGGAAAGTTAGAGTGACGCACTAAAAAAAGGCAACGGCAATGTGAGCGATTCAGATGTTATTAGACACAGTTACTAGGATAATTCTGGAAAATCCCTTATCTGCTTATTGTGTTAATAGTGTTTTAGTGAAATTATAAAGTCATACCTGAAAGTCGGAGGGCTGCGGTGACCGCCAGTGTCTCTGAGAGAAGCCAATGGAGTAACCAAGATCACAGCTGCCTTTTTGACAGCTACAGGAGGAGGTCGCATAATCCACTCAAGTCTCCGGTAAAAGCCGACTTAATATCACAATTTTCCCATCCAAAAACTTGCTGGTTGATGAAGAGAAACATGTTCGCTTGACCGCTCTGTGCTAAAGCTTCACAACAAACGAAGCACCGGCTGGGTTTAGGTGCTAAAGTCAGCTGCAATCCACCGCTTTCCACCAACAGCATTATTCTTTATAGTCTCCATTATTAATTGAACAAATTGCAAAAGATTCAGTAACACAGATGTCCAGAATACTGTGTAATTATTAGGGTTGCACATCTGTCTCTGATGAACGATTCGATATGCATCTAGATACACAGGTTACGATTCGATTCAAAAACGATATCCTTTTATTACAGACCGATTCGATTCGATTCGAATCTGAACGATACGATTCGATTAGACTGTTAATATTCGAGACTCCAAATCCCCAAGCATTGTGGCTCTATGGCACTGGCACAAAAAACAGAACAACAAAATCACATGTCAATGTAATTATTTTTAGACATGGACCAAAAAAAAGTCTGGCTGAATTGTAGGATGGGGACTCCAGAGGTAAAAGTAGCACAGAATGGTAACAACAAAGTGTAATATTTCAGCCTGAGCATTGTTTTGAACACGAGGTAGGTAACAAAGATTCAATATTTCAACCTGAGCATATAGTGTTTTGAACACTAGAGGTAGGTAACAAAGGTGCAACATTACAACATAAACAAGTTACACACCTATAACACATCTCAAAATGTGGCACGGGGTTTTAACTCACCGTCCTCTTGGCCATGTTTCCTCTTTGCATGCTGGTCGAGATTTGTAGCGCTGCCAGTGTACGTCAACGATGCTCGACACAATTTACAAATACCATGGCTTCTGTCGTGCTTCCATTCCTTCTTATAAAATCCAAACACTTTCCACACTTTGGATTTCTGTCCCCCCGATGCGTTGAAATACTTTCTCTGCCCATTATCACCTTCGGTCAGACTGACTCTTTGGTTCTCCTGCTCCTTCATTTTCCGTGTTGTCCCTTGTTTATCACTCGTGCTAATACCAGCTTGGCTGCTACCGCGTTTGGCGAGTAGCTTCAGCTCTCGTGTTGTTTTAGAGACGCTGGCGCATATTGTAATCTAGCCAACCCATGCGAAGTCTCGCGATAACCGATCCATGACTCTATAACCGATTCAGATAGGAATTCATGGGTTATTCGCATCGATTGAGGAGTCTGCTACCGATGCAGCCTAATCGCTCACTTGTTGAAACGAATACTCGGTCGCATCGGTTTATCGTTCACAACCCTAGTAATTATGCGATGAAAAAAGACGACTTTTAGCCGTAAGTGGTGCTGGGCTAATATGTCCGAGACGTCACAAACACGCGTCATCATTCCGCGACGTTTTCAACAAGAAACTCCACAGGAAATTTAAAATTGTAATTTAGTAAACTAAAAAGGCCGTATTGGCATGTGTTGCAACGTTAATATTTCATCATTGATATATAAACTATCAGACTGCGTGGTCGCTTTCAGTAGGCCTTTAAGTAAATGCAAAAAAATGGCCATTGTTTAAAAATGACGTCGAATGTCAGTGTAAATTGCAGTATTTCATAAAGACTCTTGCTCAACTTGTTTTGGAAACTTGAGCAAAGAACGTGAGAAAAAGTTGTAGAGAAAGTAAATAATACTGTAAAAGGAAGTTTCTCAAAAACATGTTAAGCCCAACACATACACTTTGTCTTTTTGGCTAAGCTAACAGACGCCTGCTCTCACTCGCGTTCCGAGATGGCGGCCGAGACGGCGAGCTTGGGTTTCAAAGGGGGAGAGGAGAGGGGGGCAACCCCCCTAAACCCCCGAACGTCTACTCTCAGGGCGACCCAGTTTCAGTTCAAAGTGCGAGCGGCTGAAGTTTGTCAATTAGCGTCGTGGCCGCTAGCTCGCCGTGACGCTGGAGCGCTACATTACAAGTCGATAGCAGATGGACTCGCATTGACGGAGCGGCTTAAAGTGTTGTCGCCGTCAACTGACGCCAGGGCTAATTAGCAGATTTTAGCAGCTGCCCGTCCATTTCAACGTATTAAACGCCGAGCGAACGCGCAACGTCTGGCGGGCGAAGGCGATTTAGTTGTGAGTGATCAGCACTTGCCTCAAGATTGATTCTGTCCTCAGTGGAGAAAGTGAGGGATTACTCGCCTTTCCAGACTTGATGTGGACTTCGAGGGGCCTTGACCCGCCCCCAGCAGACGAGAGGTCATCTCGTCTAGCCCGGTGACCTCAATGACCTCCGTCTGCCTCCACCCTCGTCCGCTATCTTTTTTTTTTTTTTTCTTTTAGCCAAATGACACAAAAAGTGGCAAAATGAACCGATCCAGTTTCTCCCGCATCCTTTGATGTGTAACGGATACGGCGTCAGGCTCGCCATCGCCTCCATCGCCCGCATCTGTGAGCGGCGGATGCTGGCCCAGATAGCGGCGAGTGTGACTGTCCACCAATATTAGTTTTTCCTGAAGCCCCTCAGCTCAGAACAAAGCGGCTTGCGTTACAATGAAAATGACCCCCAATAACAAAAACATAAGACTTTTTTTTTTTTTTAGGAGGGGGGAGAGGATAATACCACTGGCTCCAGGAAAATCTAATAGGATATTGATTGATGTCGGCGCTGACAAGTGAGAAGAGACACTTTATGATTGCTTCATTTAAACAACAACATTGTGGATGAAGAACACTGCCTTTGTTACCCTAAACCAGTGTTTGATCGCCAGCTTGGATTTTTTTTTTCATCATCATCTCTCATTATGTATTACATATAGTATTGTAAAGTACACTAAGGGCTTAAGGGTTTTGCTAGTATGGCTAAAAGATGATCATATATATATATACTGTATTCAAGCAAAACAAAAAAACAATAGATAGAATGACCAGTGAAGTTTAAATGATTGAAATGAAAACTGAACAAAACTGTAAAATTGTGGTTAAATACAAAAAAAATGTATATCAATAATATAGATTTGTGTTAGTTAATTTATTTAAATTGTATTTTATTTGAAATAAAACTAAACTAATAGATTGCATTTATTAATAATTATATAAACAGTGAACAAATCAGCAAAAGGTTGTAAAATTATATAAATAATAATTATTTTAAAAAAAGCCTGGACTATTTATCATCTTCTTTCATCACATATTCCTTTTTTTTTTTTTAAGTACACTTGAGGCTTGTGTTTTTTCTGGTTTAGCTGAAAAATTAAAATCATCAAAAATATCCGTAAAACTTTTAACCCATGCAAAACAGAAAACACAATAAATAAAATGATCAATGAAGTTCAAATAATTAAATGGGAAGTAAACAAAAACCTAAAATGGTGGTAAAATAAAAAAATGAATATAATGATTATATCAATAAAATATATTTTAATTAGATAGTTTTATGAGGATTGTTTTATTTAATTGAGTTAAACTAAACTGATCATTCAACTTTAAATAGTTGTATGAGCAATGAACAACAATACAGATCGTAAAATTAAAAAAATAAAAATAAAGTATAAATGTGAATCGTATGCTTTTGTGTCATTAATTACACAGATTTTGTATTTCATTTTATTACCGGTAATTAAAACAACTCACTTGTTCAACTCAGTAGTACATGGTTCCATATATATCATTATCATATTGGTAAATTTAAAAATATATTTATTAATGTTGTTATTTATCTAAACACTTTCTGGACTAAAATTACATACATTTTATATATATTATAATGTGCACACAATTTATTTATTTATTTTATAGCTTTGAAAAAATAATGACGCATAATAAAAACATCTTTAAAAAATGGGATATAATTGAATAATTCAAAATCATTCAGTTCAACCAAATCAATTGGAATCTGGTGACTACCCATACATAGAAAATATACATAAAGGAGAAATAAAGGTTTGTCTATATTGTGTTGATGTATGGGCTGAAAGTGCTCCACTTGTGTGTGTGTGTGTGTGTGTGTGTGCTTCCCATCCTTGACATGGCTGTGAATTATCTCCAACAGCTTGCGTCTCCAAAAAATCCCAAATGTCTGAAGACTAACGTTACTGTCCAAACACAGGACCTCTCCTTTTCGCATATCGATTGTGCGTGGTCACTCATTGCAAACGTCGCTTTGCACAATGAGCGTTTTATTCCAGAGGTGTGATGTTGCCACACGAGAGTGAAGCTCACACACACACACACACACACACACACACACACACACACACACAAACACAGCGAGCGTGCCTCGTGCCCAACATTTCACCGGACGTGAAGGTCGGCGCCACCTGTTTGATACGATAAAAATTCTAGTGTTACCTCCGTGGATGTTATTGGAGGTTGTGTTTCACAGTGTGCGAGTGTGCATAAAAAGAATTGCAGGTGCATGCAAAGAAGTGAGTCAGACGGGATGCCTCACTCCGCACTTTTTATAGACACGCTGATAGATGAGCACCACGTGACTGGGCTGAGTGGTGCAGAGGAGATACATGTTTTTTTCCCACATGAGAAGAAGGTGAAAACATGTCTGCAAGTCTTTTTTTTCTTTCTTCTCCTCCATGTCTGCTCGAGTCACCCTTTAATGACTTAATCCAAGTTCACTCTCCCAAGTCTTCGTCTCTGTGTGTGCCAGCGTAATCCTCGCTCGCCAGACGAGAGCCCGGAGATGACCTCATTGTTTGCTCTCAAAGGGTCCCTTGGGTCCCTCGGGTTGAGGGGCGGGGGGGGACCCCTCGAAAAGGGTTCTGGAACGGCCCGCACGGCGTGGCGGTCTGTGGCGTGGACGTGCAGGCCCAGGTCCACGGGGATGGTCGGCCTGAGCTCCTGTTACTGGCGGCTTAGTCACGCTGTGTGAAACTGATGTGCAGCAGCCCCGGCTCATGTTGCACAATAGCAGCAAAGTGTCGCGATTGCCAAAGTGCGCCCCCACCCCCTCTCCCCCCACTTTTCCCCTGCTCCCACTTTTGGTAGGCCTGTTGCCAATGCATGCATACAAAAACATCTAATGACACCATGTATCAAAAACTCTGCCTTTGCAAAGACAACAACGTTCACTTTGGAATTATCGCCAAGAAGTGCTTTGAATTTAGATTTATTTTGAAAGTGTTCCTATTTTATTCCACATAAGGAACTTTCAAAATTAGTAGAGTGTGTATGCTCAAAACTCTTGTTCCACATGATGTGGGAATGCAATATTATGTAGAACGTGTCTCGTGTTTTATGCAGCCGCTATATCTTGAGTATGAAAACTTCACTTGACATCTTTTGAACGTCAGACATCACTAATTCAGCCCTTTGAGACACTAGTGATTTAGGGCTATATAAGTAAACATTGATTGATTGATTGATTGATAATTCAGGAAGTCTGTATATGGCAACTTTCTCAGTACTGTCTGTCGTTTTTTCGTAAAAATTGTATCCCAGAAAGTGTTTTTTTTATATTGTAAAATGTGTTTGGCCATAGCACAGTAAGGCGGCAATGGTAACTTTGTTTCAAGGTCTGTAGCTATCTGTTATTTTAGCAATCGGGTAATCTATAAATAATTTTTTTCCGATTAATTGAGTAATCGAACACTTTAAAGCAGGGGTCCTCATACTACGGCCCGCGGGCCGGATACGGCCCGCCAGCGTCCAAAATCCGACCCGCGGGAAGTCCCAAGTTTAAAAAAATAAAAGTTATTTAGTAAAATTTTTTTTTTTTTTTTTTTAAATCTGTCATTTCCAATCTATTTTACTGTTGTTACTCTCGGTGTCTCCTAGCCGCTCAGGCAAATGGTACTGTCAAAAAATGCATTTTCTCACCGATAATGTGACATCATTAGCGGCAAGTGCGTGCTCTTTCAGTCAATTAGTGCGCGACAAATATATGTGTATATATATATGTATATATATATATATATATATATATATACACACACACACATATATACATATGTATATATATATATATATGTATATATATATATATATATATACAATAAAAACAGTACTACTTTTTATATTTTCCTTTGTTTTTTTTTATTGTAGCAACATAATGGTTAATGTTTTGGAGACTTGTGTATGCTGTTCATGTTTATATATATATTAAGTCAAAGTTAAAGTACCAATGACTATCACACATACACTGGGTGTGGTGAAATTTGTCCTCTGTATTTCACCCATCTTGATCACCCCCTGGGAAGTGAGGGGAGCAGTGGGCATATATATATATATATATATATATATATATATATATATATATATATATATATATATACACACACACAGCCCGGCCCCCGAGTCAAAAAGTTTGGGGACCCCAGCTTTAAAGCTTCAATGCATATTTCAGGGGAAGCAGTTTAACCCTCTGTGGGCATTCAAGCATTCAATTACATGTTGGATTCGTATTGGACGGATGGATTCGCCAGCACCCCCCGCGACCCTGAAAGGGACAAGCGGTAGAAAATGGATGACTGGATTTGTTTTGCTTGAATTTATCAATAAACTTTAGTCCTAAAAAAATATTTTAAACTCATAATCAGCTTACAATTGAGTCAATAAGAGTTGCTCTATTCGGCCAATAAAGCGCTCTAAAACATCCATCTACGTTTTATATACATGTTATAATTATTTATGTAATGTAGTAACATGCAGTTTTGATAACATGCAATATGGATTTATTTTGCTCATTTTAAGCACATGGGGGCGTAATTATCACAACAATCTTAGTTCCCTTCAACAACAATTACTAATTCTGGCAGACTTCATGAGAGACAATAACGATTATTTAGGAACAAATGATGATCCTGAGGTTAAAATTTTTGAGTCTGAACATAAGGAGAATGAGCTACAAGATGTATAAACTGTGGGCTAAACAGATCCAGATTTAGTTAAACACTAAGCATCATGCAGCAGTAATGCTAAGTGCCAAACAAGAAATATAAACTATGAACATGACAAAACTTTTACGTACTGTACAATGTCTTCTCTCACCGGGATGTCGACTGATGGGACGTTCATATCTTCTCGTTTGAATTAAGAATTATTCATAATCTTCACCTAGGTAAAAAAAAAAAAAAAAGGTGGGCGTAAACGATTGTCTTTTAGTGTCTTTCTCACCATCTCCTGGTTTAAATTGAATGTCAAAGTTGACAAATGTCTCGGTTTATGGCAACAGCTTTCTACCTTAAAAGTCGGAAGCATGATTTAGAATTTATAATTCAACTTTTACCAACTCAGAGACAATGCGATATTGAGTGGCCGTGCCAGCAACTTGAGGGTTCCAGGTTTGATCCCTGCTTCCGCCATCCTAGTCACTGCCGTTGTGTCCTTGGGCAAGACACTTTACCCACCTGCTCCCCGTGCCACCCTAACTCACTGGTTTAAAAGTAACTTAGATATTGGGTTTCTCAATGTAAAGCGCTTTAAATCACTCGAGAAAAAGCACTATATAAATACAATTCACACTTCACAAGGCAGCCAGCTATGGCATAATCTAGTTCGCTCTCTCTGTAATCACAACACTGCCAAAAATAATTTGTCTATCTTTGCGCCTATAATAAAAATACCGCTAATAATTGGTTAATATTCAGGTCACGACGGTTTTTGGATGTTTTGTCAGAGGGCTTTATGGGAGCAATATAGTACTTACATAGCAGCATTGTTATCCGTCACATACATGCTGTATTTTACAACTTACAAAGCAATAGAAAAAAGAAAAACAGATATGTTCTTTTCTTTCGTAGAGATTGTGAATGGTTGTCAAAATTCCAAAAAAAGTGGCGGTCTTCAAGGCGGAAGTTGATTGAGAGTTTTAAGCAAAAACAAGTTTAAAAAAAAAAAATGTTAAAATGTTTTATGCCTTTTGAAAAATGAAGGACTTCTATGTTCTGTTTGGCTTTACTATCATACACATGTGAAAGAATTGGACAATAAAATTACATAAATTAACATGAAAAAAACATGAAAAAGTAAAAAAAACAAGTGCCAAAAATAGCAAAAATCTACTAAAAAGGTCAGCCTTTTAGGGTTAAACAACAATACTTGTAACATGATGTAAATAACTTTAAATGTAAGTTAATGACAAATACATTGTTCAATAATGTTTTGGGGGAAAAATGGGATATTTAAAGGCCTACTGAAATGAGATTTTCTTATTTAAACGGGGTTTGCAGGTCCATTCTATGTGTCATACTTGATCATTTCGCGATATTGCCATATTTACCGGTCGATCTACCGGTCGATCTACGTTCCCATCCTCACCTATGGTCATGAGCTTTGGGTCATGACCGAAAGGATAAGATCACGGGTACAAGCGACCCAAATGAGTTTCCTCCGCCGGGTGGCGGGTTTCTCCCTTAGAGATAGGGTGAGAAGCTCTGCCATCCGGGAGGAACTCAAAGTAAAGCCGCTGCTCCTCCACATGGAGAGGAGCCAGATGAGGTGGTTCGGGCATCTGGTCAGGATGCCACCCGAACGCCTCCCTAGGGAGGTGTTTAGGGCACGTCCAACCGGTAGGAGGCCACAGGGAAGACCCAGGACACGTTGGGAAGACTATGTCTCCCGGCTGGCCTGGGAACGCCTCGGGATCCCCCGGGAAGAGCTAGACGAAGTGGCTGGGGAGAGGGAAGTCTGGGTTTCCCTGCTTAGGCTGTTGCCCCCGCGACCCGACCTCGGATAAGCGGAAGATGATGGATGGATGGATGGATTTAGTAGAGAACATCGACGATAAACTTTTGGTCGCTAATAAAAAAGCCTTGCCTGTACCGGAAGTAGAAGCCGACGTGCGCGTGATGTCACCGGTGTGAGGGCTCCTCACATCTGCACATTGATTACAATCATAGACACCAGCAGTGCGGGCGATTTTGACCGAAAAAGCAACAATTTCTCCATTAATTGGAGCGAGGACGAAAGATTCGTGGATGAGGAAAGTGAGAGTGAAAGACTAGAAGAAAAAAATAAAAAGATGAGGGCAGGAGTGATTCAGATGTTATTAGACACATTTACTAGGATAATTCTGGAAAATCCTTTATCTGATTATTGTGTTACTAGTGTTTTAGTGAGATTATAAAGTCATACCTGAAAGTCGGAGCTGTGTGGTGACCGCCAGTGTCTCTGAGTGAAGCCATGGAGGAGCCAAGAAAGTCGCAGCTGCCTCTTTGACAGCTGCTGCAGGAAGAACGACACAAGCTCTGCTCATGTTTACAGTAAGAGCCAACCTATTACCACAATTTCTCACCAAAACCTGCCGGTTGACATGTGGTAGAGAAACATGTTCGCTTGACAGCTCTGTTCCATATTAAAGCTTCACAACAAACAAAGAAACACCGGCTGTGTTTGTGTTGCTACAGTCGGCCGAAATACACCGCTTTCCACCAAACGCATTCTTCTTTGTAGTATCCATTATTAATTGAACAAATTGCAAAAGATTCAGCAACACAGATGTCCAGCCTACTGTGTAATTATGCGATTAAATTGGACGACTTTTAGCCGTGAGTGGTGCTGGGATAAAATGTCCGCTACAACCAATAACGTCACAAGCAGGCGTCAACATAAGCGTCATCATTCCGCAATGTTTTCAACAGGACACTTCGCGGGAAATTTAAAATTGTAATTTAGTAAACTAAAGCGGCCGTATTGTCATGTGTTGCAATGTTAATATTTCATCATTGATATATAAACTATCAGACTGTGTAGTCGCTAGTAGTGGCTTTCAGTAGGCCTTTAACATTAATAGAAAATGAATCTTCTTGACACATGTCCAGCTGGTCTTCAGTCTCTGACGTCTAGGGTACATTTGCCATTATATTCATACATCACCCCCAACGAGATCATGAGGATTGTCACCGGCTACCTGAATCCCACCCCACCGGAGTTCCTCCCAGTACTATCTGGCATCGCACCAGCCGCCCTACGCAAGAAAAAACACACACAGACTTGTGACTAATGGCTCGCAGGATCCAAGTCATTTTCTCCAAAAACTTGTAGTAGACTTCCAAGACCTTGGTCGCCAACGCCTACCCTCCCAGCGCTCGTTCTCCCGCCACCCAGCAACTCTTGGTGGACTCAAATTCAACACACTTAAAGCATGAAGAACCTCACCTCTCAGTCAACCCAAATACAAGCCTACCACTGGGCGCCGACCTTCCTCGCAAGAACTGGTCAACACTAAACCGGATTGGGATTGGTGTTGGCCGATTCAACGCCAACATGCATCGCTGGGGTCTGCGCCCATCAGCAGCCTGCCCATGCAGACCCAAGGAACAGACCGCCCACCACATCATCCAATGACCTGGACCTCGATAATCTGAACACTGACACAGTGAGCGGGCTTCAGCAGCTGAACGACTTCGCCTAGCTGTCTCATACGAAAGAAGAATAAGAGGCTTCGAATAAGTTTGCGGTGAACACCCCGTCATTCATATATTGACATTTACATGCGCTTATTTGCAGATCGCGGCCCCCTACCCACAGCGCGTGACCTGCCTGTAGGGAGGGGTGGTCCTGGGCGAATGCATCGATGATCACTGACCGTAAAGCAACCTGCTCCACCTTTCAAATAACCATCTTCCGTTAAGTTAAGGGAGCACTTGCAGTCAAAATGAATTGCACGAATAATTTGTGTTATTGCAGGATTAATGCAATAATGTTTTGTGATTAATCACATGAGTTAAAGCGTTAACATTGACAACCCTAATTATAAAGCTAATAATCATAATACGTAATCATAATAATACTTTGTTCCTCAGAACTGACACACACACACACACGAATGTATATATAATTATATATATATATAATCATATAAATGCCTATGATTGGTATCATTACAGTGGATGTCAGGTGTAGATCCACCAATGGGGTTTGTTAACATTTTGATGCCGGTGAGCTACGGTGTGAAGGGAAGCATGTTTAGCTATTCCTCGTCCTGCAGGGATGATACTTGTAAGAAACATACTTTGTCGCCAAGGAGACCAGGGTTAGTGATTTACAAGTAGCTAAAACACTGCCGACGGAGGATATGGACGTTAGCTGCTAGCCAGCTAGCGATGTCTTAAAGCGCCTCTTCCTGAGGACTTTTCAGTGCTATAATTTCACCTTTATCATTGTTTTTTAAGCCAAAATGCGTCAGTTCTCACTTTTCTGTCTACACACTGTTAACACACTTTGTCTGCTTGTAAGTACTCCGTGATTGTGCACTGCCGAACATGCTTCTCTGCTTGCAAATGACTCGATATGACGACGGCATGGGTGGGTGCGGGACCGGTACGTTTCAGAGGTCGTATAGTACCGAAATAGTATCGCGGTACTCTACTAATAAAGGTATACTGTACAACCCTTATATCTTTTATATATATATATATATATATATATATATATGTATGTGTATATATATATGTATATGTAGGTGTGGGAAAAATCACAAGACTACTTCATCTCTATATATATATATATATATATATACATATATACATATATATATACATATATATATATATATATATACATACACACACACACACACACACACATTAAAGGCCAAAAGAGTTTTGACACACCTTCTCATTCAATGTGTTTTCTTTATTTACTTAAAAAAAAAAGGTAAAATAACTAAAAACATATTTTATACGCGGAGGAGTTCAAGTACCTAGGAGTCTTGTTCACGAGTGAGGGAAGAGTGGATGGTGAGATCGACA
The DNA here is from genome assembly GCF_033978795.1 of Nerophis ophidion. Lineage (NCBI taxonomy): Eukaryota > Metazoa > Chordata > Actinopteri > Syngnathiformes > Syngnathidae > Nerophis > Nerophis ophidion. The sequence goes on from NC_084620.1 coordinate 2,889,881, forward strand.
GGCGGATCGGTGTGGCGTCTTCAGTAATGCGGACGCTGTATCGATCCGTTGTGGTGAAGAAGGAGCTGAGCCGGAAGGCAAAGCTCTCAATTTACCGGTCAGTCTTCGTTCCCATCCTCACCTATGGTCATGAGCTTTGGGTCATGACCGAAAGGATAAGATCACGGGTACAAGCGGCCCAAATGAGTTTCCTCCGCCGTGTGGCGGGTCTCTCCCTTAGAGATAGGGTGAGAAGCTCTGCCATCCGGGAGGAACTCAAAGTAAAGCCGCTGCTCCTCCACATGGAGAGGAGCCAGATGAGGTGGTTCGGGCATCTGGTCAGGATGCCACCCGAACGCCTCCCTAGGGAGGTGTTTAGGGCACGTCCAGCTGGTAGGAGGCCACGGGGAAGACCCAGGACACGTTGGGAAGACTATGTCTCCCGGCTGGCCTGGGAACGCCTCGGGATCCCCCGGGAAGAGCTAGACGAAGTGGCTGGAGATAGGGAAGTCTGGGCTTCCCTGCTTAGGCTGCTGCCCCCGCGACCCGACCTCGGATAAGCGGAAGAAGATGGATGGATGGATGGACATATTTTATATTCTAGTTTCTTCAAAACAATCACCCTCTGCTTTGATTACTTTTTTACACACTCTTGGCATTCTCTCGATGATCTTCAAGAGGTAGTCACCTGAAATGGTTTTCACTTCACAGGTGTGCTTGAAGCTCATCGAGAGAATGCCAAGAGTGTGCAAAGCAGTAACCAGAGCAAAGGGCGGCTATTTTGAAGGAACTAGAATATAAAACATGTTTTCGGTTATTCCGCCTTTTTTGTTGGGTACATAACTCCACATGTGTTCATTCATAGTTCAGTGACAATCTACAATGTAAATAGTCATGAAAATAAAGAAAACGCATTGAATGAGAAGGTGTGTACAAACTTTATATATATACATATATATATATATATATGTATATATGTATGTATGTGTATATATATATGTATATGTATATATATATATATATATATATATATATATATTGGTGTATGTATATATATATATATATATTGGTGTATGTATATATATGTTCCGGGAGAACTTTGAACATGTCACGAGGGAGGTGCGGGACATTGAGTCCGAGTGGACCATGTTCCGAACCTCTATTGTCGAGGCGGCTGATTGGAGCTGTGGCCGCAAGGTTGTTGGTGCCTGTCGTGGCGGTAATCCCAGAACCCGTTGGTGGACACCAGCAGTGAGGGATGCCGTCAAGCTGAAGAAGGAGTCCTATCGGGTTCTTTTGGCTCATAGGACTCCGGAGGCAGTGGACGGGTACCGACGGGCCAAGCGGTGTGCAGCTTTAGCGGTCGCGGAGGCAAAAACTCGGACATGGGAAGAGTTCGGGGAAGCCATGGAAAACGACTTCCGGACGGCTTTGAAGCGATTCTGGACCACCATACGGCGCCTCAGGAAGGGGAAGCAGTGCACTATCAACACCGTGTATGGTGCGGATGGTGTTCTGCTGACTTCGACTGCGGATGTTGTGGATCGGTGGAGGGAATACTTCGAAGACCTCCTCAATCCCACCAACACGTCTTTCTTTGAGGAAGCGGTGCCTGGGGAATCTGTAGTGGACTCTCCTATTTCTGGGGCTGAGGTCGCTGAGGTAGTTAAAAAGCTCCTTGGCGGCAAGGCCCCGGGGGTGGATGAGATCCGCCCGGAGTTCCTTAAGGCTCTGGATGCTGTGGGGCTGTCTTGGTTGACAAGACTCTGCAGCATCGCGTGGACATCGGGGGCGGTACCTCTGGATTGGCAGACCGGGGTGGTGGTCCCTCTCTTTAAGAAGGGGGACCGGAGGGTGTGTTCCAACTATCGTGGGATCACACTCCTCAGCCTTCCCGGTAAGGTTTATTCAGGTGTACTGGAGAGGAGGCTACGCCGGATAGTCGAACCTCGGATTCAGGAGGAACAGTGTGGTTTTCGTCCTGGTCGTGGAACTGTGGACCAGCTCTATACTCTCGGCAGGGTTCTTGAGGGTGCATGGGAGTTTGCCCAACCAGTCTACATGTGCTTTGTGGACTTGGAGAAGGCATTCGACCGTGTCCCTCGGGAAGTCCTGTGGGGAGTGCTCAGAGAGTATGGGGTATCGGACTGTCTTATTGTGGCGGTCCGCTCCCTGTATGATCAGTGTCAGAGCTTGGTCCGCATTGCCGGCAGTAAGTCGGACACGTTTCCAGTGAAGGTTGGACTCCGCCAAGGCTGTCCTTTGTCACCGATTCTGTTCATAACTTTTATGGACAGAATTTCTAGGCGCAGCCAAGGCGTTGAGGGGTTCCGGTTTGGTGGCCACGGGATTAGGTCTCTGCTTTTGCAGATGATGTAGTCCTGATGGCTTCATCTGGCCGGGATCTTCAGCTCTCACTGGATCGGTTCGCAGCCGAGTGTGAAGCGACCGGAATGAGAATCAGCACCTCCAAGTCCGAGTCCATGGTTCTCGCCCGGAAAAGGGTGGAGTGCCATCTCCGGGTTGGGGAGGAGACCCTGCCCCAAGTGGAGGAGTTCAAGTACCTAGGAGTCTTGTTCACGAGTGGGGGAAGAGTGGATCGTGAGATCGACAGGCGGATCGGTGCGGCGTCTTCAGTAATGCGGACGTTGTATCGATCCGTTGTGGTGAAGAAGGAGCTGAGCCGGAAGGCAAAGCTCTCAATTTACCGGTCGATCTACGTTCCCATCCTCACCTATGGTCATGAGCTTTGGGTCCTGACCGAAAGGATAAGATCACGGGTACAAGCGGCCGAAATGAGTTTCCTCCGCCGGGTGGCGGGGCTCTCCCTTAGAGATAGGGTGAGAAGCTCTGCCATCCGGGAGGAACTCAACGTAAAGCCGCTGCTCCTCCACATCGAGAGGAGCCAGATGAGGTGGTTCGGGCATCTGGTCAGGATGCCACCCGAACGCCTCCCTAGGGATGTGTTTAGGGCACGTCCAGCTGGTAGGAGGCCACGGGGAAGACCCAGGACACGTTGGGAAGACTATGTCTCCCGGCTGGCCTGGGAACGCCTCGGGATCCCCCGGGAAGAGCTAGACGAAGTGGCTGGAGATAGGGAAGTCTGGGCTTCCCTGCTTAGGCTGCTGCCCCCGCGACCCGACCTCGGATAAGCGGAAGATGATGGATGGATGGATGGATATATATGTATATATATATATATATATATGTGTATATATGTATGTATATATATATTTATATATGTATATATATATATATATATAAGCCTGTTTTCAAAATGTAATACATCTAAATGGCTCCCGCATTCTTTGATTTGACGAAGGAGTATAGATAGATAGTACTTTATTGTGTTTGCAGCCCTCGGTGGAAAATGTTTGGTCTCCCTAATCCAAGAGATCCCTTATATAGGAGAGAGTTTTTAATGTAGCTGAATAATCCAGGCACAATAGGTTCCAGCCCCGCGCGACACCGAGGAGGACAAGCGGTAGAAAAAGGATGGATGGATATTCTCAGTAAACGGAATTGTTAAACTATTATTAGCGCTCTGTCACTTTTTTTCATGACAATCGCCCGTCAAAAAACCAAAGACAAGTAGTGACTGAAAATGTCATTCATAGTGTTTTTTTAAAAACATATTTAAATTCTTTGTTTGATCACAGACAAAAATGTCACATATTCAGTCTATATATTGACAAAAAAGACATTAGAAACATGCATTTGTTGACTTTTTCATGAAGTTTATGTCCTCCTTCATGTGTTGGGGGTCCAGGAAGATGGTATGGGAGGGGAGGGGAGGGGGGGGGGGGGGGACCACACAGCAAGACAACGGGGATGCGTGGTGGTCGTTGTTAAAGCAAGCACTTGTCCCGTCTGGCATTTGGACGGCGACATGTGTGTGAGTGTGTGTGTCTGTGTGTGCGTGAGTGTGTGCGTGCGTGTGTGTGTGTGCATGAGCGCGTGAACGTGCGTGCGTGCGTGTGTGTGTGTGCATGTGTGTGTGCATGAGCGCGTGTGTGTGTGTGTGTGTGTGTGTGTGTGTGTGTGTGTGTGTGTGGTGGGGGGCTCTTAATGTGTTGTTTCCCACTGTGCAGCGTTGACGGGCTGAGGATGGAGCCAGGCGGACCACCTCTCCACTGGCAAATGAGCCCATCTATACGCCACTGCTCAGCTCAGTTAAAAGGGGACAGGTGGGACCCCCCAGACTTAAGGTGGACCTCCAGAAGAGAGGGTCCTGTGTCCCCCCAGGTGGATTAAAACACTAAAATCCATTGGCTCTGCTTTTTAAGTGTGTGCCAAGTATAAATCAAAGCTGTCAAAGAGTTCTGGCTTGTATCCAGTCAAAGTCCTTCTCAGCCCAAACACCCACCAAGTTCTGCTGGCTCGCATACCAAAACAACGGTCAGGGATAACGAGCCTCCATTTTGGAAGTAATAAGCAGATCTTCTTGAGCTAAATGGACATAAGGCATCTAATAGAGACTGTCCTAGTGCTGGTATTCGTTATTAGGAGCTTTTAGCATCTGTGCTACATAGCAGAGACATACAGTGGGGCAAAATAGTATTTAGTCAGCCACCGATTGTGCAAGTTCTCCCACTTCAAATGACGACAGAGGTCTGTAATTTTCATCATAGGTACACGTCAACTGTGAGAGACAGAATGTGAAAAAAAAATCCAGGAATTCACATTGTAGGAATTTTTAAGAATTTATTTGTAAATGATGGTGGAAAATAAGTATTTGGTCAACCATTCAAAGCTCTCACTGATGGAAGGAGGTTTTGGCTCAAAATCTCACGATACATGGCCCCATTCATTCTTTCCTTAACACGGATCAATCGTCCTGTCCCCTTAGCAGAAAAACAGCCCCAAAGCATGATGTTTCCACCCCCATGCTTCACAGTAGGTGTGGTGTTCTTGGGATGCAACTCAGTTGAGTTCATACCAAAAAGTTCTATTTTGGTTTCATCTGACCACATGACATTCTCCCAATCCTCTGCTGTATCATCCATGTATCCATTTTGGTATAAACTCAACTCGTCGTGTTTGGAGGAAGAAGAATACTGAGTTGCATCCCAAGAACACCACACCTACTGTGAAGCATGGGGGTGGAAACATCATGCTTTGGGGCTGTTTTTCTGCTAAGGGGACAGGACGATTGATCCGTGTTAAGGAAAGAATGAATGGGGCCATGTATCGTGAGATTTGGAGCCAAAACCTCCTTCCAACAGTGAGAGCTTTGAATGGTTGACCAAATATTTATTTTCCACCAAAATTTACAAATAAATTCTTAAAAATTCAAACAATGTGAATTCCTGGATTTTTTTTCACATTCTGTCTCTCACAGTTGAAGTGTACCTATGATGAAAATGACAGACCTCTGTCATCTTTTTAAGTGTGAGAACTTGCACAATCGCTGGCTGACTAAATACTTTTTTGCCCCACTATAAGGATGTGGAGCACAAACAGGCAGCATAAACAACGCAGCGTTTTATCTCCTCGCCACCCACAGTTAACAACTCTGGGGAGCTGCCCCCCCCCCCCCCCCCATACCAAACCTCCCCAGCTAATCACCAAAGCCGAGCTTGGCGCTAAGCACTCGGCTCCTTTTGGCTCGCAGTCAAAGTCTCAGCTTTGTAACTTTAAACTGCTATTATTTTGATTTCCCACAATCCGCACTGTTGCAGACTTTTCGCCAACCACCACCCCAAAACCCCCTCCGCCACCACCCTGGACGCTCATTTGAACATTCCACAAATGTGAGTGGCTCCTTTGGGTCAGTTTGAGTCACTTCTTCACGCTTCTCCGATGGAAAGAAAACAGTCAAAATGATGAACAGTAGGAGGCGATGGAGTCATTTCACTGCGATGCGCCAACTCGACCCCCACGGCCCCCTTTGTCACCCACCTCTTGACCCTGCTGACCCCGTCATAAGCGTGCAGGACAACGGGAGTCTTTGCTCTCGGCAGGGCGCCAATTAATCACCGAGGTTTCGCCGAGCGACGTCCTTGGATGGGTGACGTCGTCAGGGCGCTCGTCGCGTGCTGTTTGGCCAACACGTTTTCCTTGATTCCTGCTCCCCGTGTGGTCGCCAGGCCAGGGCCTGTTTGGAGGAGAGTGTGAAAATACTCCTCTCACCTGGAACAACAGTCACTAAAAGGCCTGGAAGAGCATCAAGATGAAGGCGCTTGCGTGTTTCACGTAAGGCGTGGGTGCTTTGAAGTCTTTCATGGAGCATGTCTACAGAAATTATCTTAGAACGTTGCACACTTCTGAAGGGCTGGAAAGCAGAATTTTACGGAGACCATAGCAAGATACTTAAAAATCCACTCATAGAACTACTAAAGTAGCATCGCTGTTGACCGTGGTTGAAGACTGTTAGCTTGTTTGGCTGTTTGTGTAGTAGGGTTGCGCAAAAAAAACATCCATCCATCCATTTTCTACCGCTTGTCCCTTTTTGGGGTCGCGGGGGGTGCTGGAGCCTATCTCAGCTACAATCGGGCGGAAGGCGGTGTACACCCTGGACAAGTCGCCACCTCATCGCAGGGCCAACACAGATAGACAGACAACATTCACACTCACATTCACACACTAGGGCCCATTTAGTGTTGCCAATCAACCTATCCCCAGGTGCATGTCTTTGGAAGTGGGAGGAAGCCGGGGTACCCAGAGGGAACCCACGCACTCACGGGGAAAACATGCAAACTCTACACAGAAAAATCCTGACCCCGGGATTGAACTCAGGACTACCGTATTTTTTGGGTTATAAATCGCTCCGGAGTATAAGTCGCACCGGCCGAAAATGCATAATATAGAAGGAAAAAAAAACATATACACTTCAACTGAAGTATAATTCGCATTTTTGGGGGAAATATATTTGATAAAACCCAACACCAAGAATAGACATTTGAAAGGTAATTTAAAATAAATAAAGAATAGTGAACAACAGGCTGAATAAGTGTAGGTTATATGAGGCATAAATAACCGACTGAGAACATGCCTGGTATGTTAACCTAACATATTATGGTAAGAGTCATTCAAATAACTATAACATATCGAACATGCTACACGTTTACCAAACAATCTGTCACTCCTAATCCATAAATCCGATTAAATTTCTTCCTCGATGTCGCTTCTAAACAACTCTGCCAACTCCAAAGGTATGCGTCGCTTCCTCTTGTCGATTTCTGCTGCATATTTCACTACATCCAGCTTGTAATCTGCAGTACATGATTTCCTTTTCGGTGCCATTTTTGTTCAGCTCGTCTCAGTTTTTATAAGTTACTGCCAACGATGAAATGATCCATTTTAATAGCTACGGCAGTAGCATATAGCAGTTAGCATCCCATGACCCACAATGCACTTCTGCCATGACCCTCCCCCGCCGAATTCTTATTGGTTGACGTGTGTGTGACAATTGCTGACATTTTCTTCGTCTCTTCCGCGAATGAAATAAATAATATTATTTAATATTTTACGGTAATGTGTTGATAATTTCACACATAAGTCGCTCTGGAGTACATGTCGCTGTGGAGAGGCGGAGCCGACGGTCCGACAGAGCGGCAGGGCACGCTGGAGCCTGGCCCAAGATGGCGGAGATTTTCAAACGAAGGAGAAAAAAACTCCTAAACAAGCAGGAGACATTTACCACTTGTTATGGGTATTTTCTAAGCAGCTGTGCAGTGCATATTTGATTGATAGGGACGGTGTGGCGCAGTGGGAGAGTGGCCGTGCGCAACCCGAGGGTCCCCAGTTCAATCCCCACCTAGTACCAACCTCGTCACGTCCGTTGTGTCCTGAGCAAGATACTTCACCCTTGCTCCTGATGGGTGCTGGTTAGCGCCTTGCATGGCAGCTCCCTCCATCAGTGTGTGAATGTGTGTGTGAATGTGGAAGTAGTGTCAATGAGCTTTGAGTACCTTGAAGGTGGAAAAGCGCTATACAAGTACAACCCATTTATTTATTTATTTATTGAAGATAGGTGTGCCAAGACATTTCAGAAGAAAAAAAATTACATGTATGAAATGTGACGGTCTCTAGCCGTCGTGCGGGTTCCATGGACCAGCAAGCACAGACGTTCACTCACAGGTGTAGACTTCTTTATTTTTTCAAAGTAAACCAATCTTTTGCAGGTTCACTGCTCGCTCCACCGTGTAGCTTTTCAGCCGCCCACGTCGCTTCTGTCTGCCTTTTGCTCTCGCTCTCTTTCTCGTTGCATGCTCTGTTTGTTTTCTCGTATCTTGTCTCGTTTCTCCACCACTCTCTCCCACCTTTTTACAGTGCGAGAGGATTCATTAATTGTGTCCAGGTGCGCGATCCACGCACTTGATCTCGCTTGTGGCGTCGATCCAGCACGCCCCGCCTCGCCGCTCGCTCGCCATCTCCGCCTCCTCGCCGCCATCTTGGGCCGGGCTCCACAAGCCCTGCCGCTCTGTCGGACCGTCGGCTCCGCCTCTCCACAGTCGCACCCCCGGCCAAACTATGAAAAAAACTGCTACTTACAATCCGAAAAATACGGTACTCAGGACCTTCGTATTGTGATAGATAGTACTTTATTGATTCCAGGAGAGTTCCTTCAGGAAAATTAAACCGGCACATGCACTAACCCCTGTTCCACCGTGCTGCCCGCAAAAAAAATAATAATATAAGTCTTATATAATGTATATTTGGCTGACAATAGAGCGTTAAAAAAAGCATTATTTTTTTTATTTCGAAAAAACATTTTTTTTTTGTCCTGTCCAGCTTCTCAGGCAAATCATATAGTTGATGTAGATGCCCGTATCGGCTGTTCAGATTTACTTTACAAAAGAGAAGTGTAGGATACTTCTCTTGTTTCCTTATTTGAATTTGAATTTATTAAATGTATTTATATTATCTTTTGGGGCAGCCGGGCCGGAGCTGGAGGGGATAGAAAGAGGAAAAAAAGGAAGAGAGAGGGGGAAATTGTAGGGATAAGAGGGGGATTAGACAGAGACACAAACAACAACAGCAAACACAACAATAACAACAACAACAATAGAACAACACCAGCACATACGATATGTACAAATATGATCGTAAAAGTGATAGCAAAGAAACAGTTAGTGAAATGAATAATAATATAGAAATAACAATGAGCATTTTTACACTACAACTGAAGCAATACAAATACCAATAGAAAAAATGCTATTGATTATGAACAATACCAATAGTTTACCTCTATTATCAACAATACAGTTAAAAAGAGAATTAAATACTATCGTCACATCATGATAATGCATGTTAATGACGCATTCTAGCCGTGACCAGCAAATTTGACAGCGGCAAGCAAAAGAAAGCGTCCTTAACACAATCAGAATCAGAAATACTTTACTAATCCCTGAGGGGAAATTAAAATTTTCAGCACAATCCCATTCAAGATCAGACAAACATTACAGGGAGACAGAACAGGATCGCTGACGGGTCTGCCATCTTCTGGCACCCCTTACAAGAAAGGTCAGATACAGTTCGAGATGCTACCTCAGTAGAAGCATTTAAGTCTCATCTTAAAACTCATCTGTATACTCTAGCCTTTAAATAGACCTCCTTTTTAGACCAGTTGATCTGCCGCTTCTTTTCTTTCTCCTATGTCCCCCCCTCCCTTGTGGAGGGGGTCCGGTCCGATGACCATGGATGAAGTACTGACTGTCCAGAGTCGAGACCCAGGATGGACCGCTCGTCGGGACCCAGGATGGACCGCTCGCCTGTATCGGTTGGGGACATCTCTACGCTGCTGATCCGCTTGAGATGGTTTCCTGTGGACGGGACTCTCACTGCTGTCTTGGAGCCACTATGGATTGAACTTTCACAGTATCATGTTAGACCCGCTCGACATCCATTGTTTTCGGTCCCCTAGAGGGGGGGGGTTTGCCCACATCTGAGGTCCTCTCCAAGGTTTCTCATAGTCAGCATTGTCACTGGCGTCCCACTGGGTGTGAATTCTCCCTGCCCACTGGGTGTGAGTTTTCCTTGCCCTTTTGTGGGTTCTTCCGAGGATGTGGTAGTCGTAATGATTTGTGCAGTCCTTTGAGACATTTGTGATTTGGGGCTATATAAATAAACATTGATTGATTGATTGAGGTAAACGGGGGGGATTCAGTCAAGACAGAGGCCAAGGGAAAAAAACAACTCAAAGCCATAGCACACGTCCCTATTACATGAGTGTAAGAGGGAAACATCAAAGAACACAAAGGACATTAAAGACATTAAAAGAGCAGAGCTGATGCAACCAGACACTTCTACATACAGTTATGAATAAAAAGTAAAAGAAACATATACACTGTGGTGACCTCTGCGGGGTTCCACGCCATCGTATGGTGGGGTGGGGGAACAATGGCCAGAGACAGGAGCAGACCCAACAAAGCAACCAAGAGAGCCGACTCAACTCTCGGCCAGTGTCCAGTCCGCATGGATTAGCGAGGATGTAGCATCTTTGCTCTTGAGCTCGCGGCTAATGTCCCGCCACATTGCGATTCTACTTCTAATGCTTTACCTCGGAAGTTGGAAGTCGGAGCTGGAATATTACATCGCAACCTAGTTGTGATGTAGACGCTATTGCTAGCATTGTAGACTGTATATACCACATGCAAAAATTTTAGTTTACACGACAGTAACGGAACCATATGTAAATGCCCAACAATAAAATTGTATATGGCTGATTTAGAGCGACAAAAAATAATCAGAAGTGCAGATAACGGATAATAGAGAGGCTTATATTATTGTTTTATTTAGAGCAGCCATATTTGAAGCCAACTCGGGAGTGGTGAGAACGCTCCAACTTTTCAAGAAGGAAATCTGACCTGTTAAAACATTCGAAGGAACTACACAGAACCTTATTACTGGAGGACTAGAGGATAAGGAATAGCACAACATGCTACACTACACACTGTGGGAGGATACACAAAAACATTGCTATCTACCAAGCTGGAGCGCTTCAATGTAAACAAGGAAGGGCGGGTCGATTCAAATTTTGACAGGAATGATGATACCAAGTACAATATCAGTTAATATGGGGGCTTCGTGGCGCAGTTTGGAGAATTGCCATGCGCAACCCGAGGGTCCCTGGTTCAATCCCCACCTAGTACCAACCTCGTCACGTCCGTTGTGTCCTGAACAAGACACTTCACCCTTGCTCCTGATGGGTGCTGGTTAGCGCCTTGCGTGGCAGCTCCCTACATCAGTGTGGGAATGTGTCACATGCTGTTTACAAACTGCCTTACGGTAGAGTGGTAAACGTGGCTGCTGTTGTTGTGTGTTGTAATTGCGCTGGGAGGACATTAATGAAACTGCCTAACAATAAACCCACATAAGAAACTAAGAACTCGCCCTCGATAATTCTACAGTTATGACGTCATTGGGCAGACACGCTCTCAGACACGTCACTCAGGTCCTCGTGGAGCTGGAGGGGACGTGGCCTCCAGCTCCGCCTGAATTTCGGGGGCTTTTCGCAGAAAATTTGTCCCGAGAGGTTTTCGGGAGAGGCGCTGAATTACGGGAGTCTCCCGGAAAACCCGGGAGGCTTGGCAAGTATGCTATACAAGTACAACCCATTTACCATTTAATGCTTGATACAGTCATGATTAAATCTTTATTTTTTACTATCACATAATCATTTTTGTATTTTATACAAATATTGACAGGAATGATGATAATATAATAGTAGTATAATAGTATAATATCAGTGATCCGCCTCCGCTTGGGATGGTTTCCTGCTGGCTCCGCTGTGAACGGGACTCTCGCTGCTGTGTTGGATCCGCTTTGGACTGGACTCTCGCGACTGTGTTGGATCCATTATGGATTGAACTTTCACAGTATCATGTTAGACCCGCTCGACATCCTTTGCTTTCCTCCTCTCCAAGGTTCTCATAGTCATCATTGTCACCGACGTCCCACTGGGTGTGAGTTTTCCTTGCCCTTATGTGGGCCTACCGAGGATGTCGTAGTGGTTTGTGCAGCCCTTTGAGACACTAGTGATTTAGGGCTATATAAGTAAACATTGATTGATTATTGCTTGATACAATAATGATGAGATCAATATTTTCTACTATTACATAATCATTTTTAATCTTTTTTCATACTGTTTACAAACTCCGAAAATGAGAGCCAATAGCAGTTTTTGCCTTTTGTTTAATTATTTTGCACAATTGACTTTATTATAAATTCTGTATATAATAAAAGGGAATAAGGAAATACTTTAAATATTTAATTCATATTTTTACACAGCCCTCCAGTGTTTTCGCCTGGTTCAAATTGTGATTTTTTTTATTTTCATTTAATAATCTTGGAAATGTGAAGTATCAGCATTTGTATGACCAATACTGCCCCTTTAACTACTTGGTATTGGATCGATCCCAAAATGTGTTGTATCGCCCAAAACTAATATAAAGTCTCCAAACAACAGAAGAGCAAGTGTTTATTACATTTTAACAGAAGTGTAGCTAGAAAAAAAATAACCCGATATTACCAGTAAATGTTGAAATTTGAGAAAATAATACAACCAAAAATGTCTATTGGCGGTAATATACACCGTGATATAGATTTTAGGCCATATCAGCCTATTGTGTGGGCTCTTTGGCAGTGGAGTCGCAGTATCGTACAATTAAAGCATGATCAGAAGCGGGATTGTTAACCCAATGGAGGCCTTTACAAACTGAATGGAATGTTCCAAAAGCTGTCACCCGCTGGAGATGATTTGCCATCGCCTCGAGTCACCTCCAGTTAAAGTTACATGATGGACGACGGGGCGATCGGATCGACTTTCCGAAGCGTCAAGAATCGGCCGAGATGGAGGAAGAGTTATTGTCAATAGAAGAGCGCCGTGAAGATCGCAGATAGCGACCATATTCACGTGATGCTGCTCTACATCCTGAGAAGAAACCTCTCTTTGAATGAAATCCAATTTCCCTGACAGGAGAACAAGGAGGAACCAAGGTGGGGTTGTGGGGGTGATGACGGGGTTACGGAGATCTGTTGAGCCTTCATTGAGCACTTGATGGATGCTCTGTAACCAATGGAGGTAAAGAGTACCCCCCCCACACACACAAGCTTCTTCAGATTAACTCCCCCTGATTTATAGATTTACCTCAGGAGAGAAAACAGCTGGTCAGGGA